>NC_091742.1:15926700-16136700 GCF_043380555.1 Nothobranchius furzeri
CGATAATCACAAGTCTCTTCTGGATATCACCCCGGCTCATCTCCCCTCCACATTCATCCCGAACTTCCTCATCGTAAGTTCCGCCCACAAACATTTCCTCAGAACTACAACTCCCATTACTCACCTCTGGTTTCCCCCTAGTTACCGCTTCCGGATTCGTCCTCCCACTGGATCTCCAGTACGCCTTCAGTTCACCTCCACATTTAAATAAATTATTGTTCTTCTTTTACCTCGTCTCTGTGCTTGATTCTGTATGTCTTGGGTTAGACACCTTCCTCAAAACATGACACAGCTCCCTCTTCACCACGACAGATCGGCTCAGCGTCCGCATCACTGCAGATGCTGAACCAATCCGCCTGTCGATCTCCTGATCCCTCCTACCCTCACTCGTGAACAAGCCCCCGAGATACTTAAATTCCTCCACTTGAGGTAGGACCTCTCCCCCGACCCTGAGTTGGCAAGCCACCCTTTTCCGGTCGAGAATCATGGTCTCAGATTTGGAGGTGCTGATCCTCATCCCAGCCGCTTCACACTCAGCCGCGAACCTACCCAGCAAGAGCTGAAGGTCAGAGCTGGACACATCATTCGCAAAAATCAGAGACAAGATTCTCCTGCCACCAAACTCGACACACTCCACACCACGGCTGCGCCTGGAAATTCTGTCCATAAAGGTAATGAACAGAACCGGTCGGCAGCCCTGGCGGAGTCCAACCCTCACCGGGAACAGGTCAGACTTACTACCGGCTATGTGGACCAAACTCACGCTCCTCTGGTAAAGGGACTGAATGGCCCTTAACAGAAAGCCACCCACCCCATAATCCTGGAGCGTCCCCCACAGGGTGTCCCTGGGGACACAGTCATAAGCCTTCTCCAAATCCACTAAACACGTAGGAGTTGATTGGGCAAACTCCCATGCCCCCTCCATCACCCTTGCAAGGGTATAGAGCTGGTCCACAGTTCCACGGCCAGGATGAAAACCACCTTGCTCCTCCTCAATCTGAGATTCAACTATCGATCGGACCCTCTTCTCCAGTACCTTGGAGTAGACCTTTCCAGGGAGGCTGAGGAGTGTGATCCCCCTATAGTTGGAACACACCCTCAGGTCACCCTTCTTAAAGATGGGGACCACCACCCCGGTCTGCCACTCTACAGGAACTGCCCCCGATGACCACGCAACGTTTCAGAGACGTGTCAACCATGACAGCCCTACAACATCCATAGCCTTGAGATACTCAGGACGAACATCATCCGCCCCCGGGGCTCCGCCGCTGTGTAGTTGTTTGACTACCTAAGTAACTTCTGCCCCCGAGATTGGACAGTCCATCCCCAGGTCTCCCGGCTCTGGTTCCTCCTCGCAATGCTTAAAGGTGGGATTGAGGAGCTCCTTAAAGTATTCCTTCCACCGTCCGACTATAGCCCCAGTTGACGTCAGAAGCTCCCCATCCCCACTGTAAACAGTGTGAGCGAGTTGCTGCCTTCCTCTCCTGAGGCACCGGACAGTTTGCCAGAACCTCTTTGGAGCCGATCGATGGTCTTTCTCCATGGCTTCACCAAACTCCTCCCACGCCCGAGATTTTGCCTCGGCAACTGCCACTGCTGCACCCCGCTTGGCTATCCGGTACCTGTCTGCTGCCTCCGGAGACCCACAGACCAGCCACGCCCTGTAGGCCTCCTTCTTCAGCCTGACGGCTCCCCGAACCTCTGGTGTCCACCAGCGGGTACGGGGGTTGCCACCACGACTGGCACCGGCCACCTTGCGACCACAGCTAGCAACAGCCGCCTCAACAATTGCAGAGTGGAACAAGGCCCACTCTGAGTCAATGTCCCCCACTGCTCTCGGGACACGGTCAAAGCTCTGCCGGAGGTGGGAGTTGAAGACCGTCTTTACAGGTTCTTCTGCCAGGCGTTCCCAGCAGACCCTCACTATGCGTTTGGGTCTGCCAGGTCTACGTGGCATCTTCCCTCGCCATCTGATCCAACTCAACACCAGGTGGTGATCAGTTGACAGCTCCGCTCCTCTCTTCACTCGGGTGTCCAAAACATACGGCCGTAGGTCAGATGATACGACTACAAAGTCTATCATCGACCTGCGACCTAGGCTGCCCTGGTACCAAGTGTACCGATGGGCATCCTTATGTTCGAACATGGTGTTCGTTATGGCCAAACTGCGGCTTGCACAGAAGTCCAATAACGAAACACCACTCGAGTTCAGATCAGGTGGGCCGTTCCTCTCAATCACACCCCTCCAGGTCAAGCTGTCATTGCCCACGTGAGCGTTGAAGTCCCCCAGCAGGACAATGGAGTTCCCTGACGGAGCACTATCTAGCACTCGTCCCAGGGACTCCAAAAAGGGTGGGTTCTCTGAACTGATATTTGGCCCATAAGCACAAACAACAGTCAGGACCTGTTCCCCAACCCGAAGGCACAGGGAAGCTACCCTCTCGTCCTCTGGGGTAAACCCCAACACACAGGCAGATTGTCTTGGGGCTAACAAAAAACCAACCCCAGCCCTCTGCCTTTCACCCGGAGCAACTCCAGCAAAGGAGAGTGTCCAACCCCTCTCAAGGACTTGGGTTCCAGAGCCAACGCTATGTGTCGAGGTGAGTCCGACTATATCTAGCCGGTACCGCTCAACCTCTGCCACAAGCCCCTTCTCCTTCCCTGCCAGCGAGGTGACGTTCCATGTCCCAAAAACCAGTTTCCTTGTCCGGGGATCGGACCGCCAAGGCTCCCGCCTCGGTCTGCCACCCGATCCACATTGCACCGGACCCTTCATGTTGCTCCTGCGGGTGGTGGGTCCACAGTTGGATGAGCCCATGTATCCGGTTCGGGCTGGGCCCGGCCGGGCCCCATGGGCGAAAGCCCGGCCACCAGGCGCTCGCTCACGGGCCCCAACCCCAGGCCTGGCTCCAGGGTGGGACCCCGGTAACCCTCCGGGCCTGGTACTCCGACTCTTTTAATGTACCTCCATGAAAGATCCTGTGAACCGTTCTTTGTCTCACCTTTCACCTAAAGCTGGACGGACACTGTGCGACTTTTTCACTCGTAGCACTCAGCTTCAGCTCAAACTGTCCTCGCAGGGCAGACCTCACGAGTCATGCGCTCACACTGCACGACCCAGTTCTCGGATGCGATCTCACTGCTCACACTGTACGTCTGGTAGCAACACGTTGGAACTAAAAATATGCTAAAAATAGTAGTTTTTACTCAACACGTCAGACTTTGTCTTGTTTTGCCTGTTGTCCTTCGGGAGTGCTGCAGGGGAACACACAGGGATTTATGGGGGTTGGATGAGGAAAACGAAATAAAGAAATTAAATCTGTGTTTTGTGATTAGTTTAATTTCACATGAACATGACAAACATGCTTTCTTGACAATCTTTGTGAGTAAAAAAACATGTAGAAATAAAAACGAACAACGTGTGTTATTAGGGAAATAGTGGGCGAGCGGTGTTGATGCAGGATTGCGCATGTGCCGTGAGCGGTTCTGATACTTTTTGGGTCGCAGCTGCTCGCAGCGGCGCTTCAACAGTGCGATATCCTCACGAGGGACGAGCGAAATATTAAATACGCCAGAAGTCCGTGTAAGCTCACGATTGCTGATCGGTAGCTGGTCTCGAGGTGTTAATCGCCTCTCGTAACCCCCTGTACACTACACGATGCTCAGCGCAAAACTCGCCCCGATCTCGTGGATTCTCGCACGAGTGGAAAATCGGCTCAAAAAAGTGAAAAAGTCGCACAGTGTACGCCTGGCTTTAGACCAATTTGTCATGGGAGACCCTACCAGGGGCACAAAGTGCCCCAGACAACATAGCTCCTACGATCATCAGGGCACTCAAACTCCTCCACCACGATAAGGTGACAGTTCAAGGAGGTTCATTTTCAGTTTGGTCCAAACAAATGAGGCACATGCAAATTAAACATCTCAACATACAATTAAATAAAAAAAACATCCTATTGGACAACAATTGGATTTGGGTGAACCAGTTGAACGAGCTCTGCCCCTTTGGGGCCGTATAGGTCAGGTAGACTTCAGAGTATGAACCTCAACTCAGGTGAGTAGCATCTGACTTGGGCCTAAATATTTGCAATTACTCGTATTACTAGAATTAACTTTTATTTTTGTGTACCTGTATCTTTCAAGTAGTTTTTATAATATGTTGTTATACCGTTACTTTTGCATGACGTTACATCTGTTTCTTAGTAAATACATAATAATGAACAAGATCCTGGGATAAATGTCTCACCCCAAACTTTCCAGGAGTGACCGCAGGGATCTTTCTTCACCAAGGAGGAGGAGCTTAGAAATAACCATAGAACCGTGGTTTAGCCCCGCCCACTCGCACACCTGTTGTAAATGAAAAAAAGCGAGGACATTTCCGATGCTTCTTCTCATCATACCTTTATTGTGAGGAATTAGCTGTGTTAGCTGAGTTAGCCTCTTTAGGCTGTGCTTAGCTTTAACTTTGTCACTCCCCCACCCCACTCTTCAGTCCGCCGACAGAGAGCAGCAACTTCACCCACAAAACTACAGGTAAAAGATCCTGGCACCGGTGTGGCCGTGTTGTCTGGGTTAGCAGTTATAAGAGTTAGCTGTTATCCGTGTTATTCACGTTAGCTGGTTTAGGTAGAGGCTAATCTTAAACACCTGTTCAGCAGATGGAGGTGAGTTTAATAAGCCAGTGTATTGCTGGTTTGTACCTTAAAAGAAAGTTTTCACAGTTTAGTAATGTTTGTGTGAATTCTAGTCACCATGCTAGTATTGGTTAGCACTAGCTTTTAGCTGCTATCTTATTGAATTTAGAGATTCACCCATTTAGGATTTTTGTGTCGCTCAGACCAGTTCATCTCAGAAGGTTATAAATATCAAAATACTTACAAAAAACGTTATTTCTGATTATTTTTTGTCTCGGTGAGTGAATATTTATAAAAGGTAGCCACAAAAATGAGCTGTAATCCACATTTAAAACTAATTCAATTAAATTTATTCATTTCTAAAGCAACTTCTACCACCTTAGCGGAGGCTCAAGGTGCTAAAAGGACATAAAAACCAGAGTAATAATAAAAACAACTTGTTGAATAAAAATCAGTAAAAACAAAAATAGACAAATAAAAGCAATTAAAAACTGTTCAATACAAATAATAAAAATATAAAAGCCAGTGTCCATGTTGGGGGAAAGCCAGTTGATAAAAGTGGGTTTTAAGGCGTGATTTAAAACCCTGAAGAGAAAGAGCTGGCTTTACTGTCAGGGGGAGCTCCTTCCACAGTGTAGGGGCCCTTAGTGAGAAGAGCCTGTCCCTCCTTGATCACAGTGTAGAGCGGGGAACCTCCAGCAGCCCCTGCTCAGCAGAGCAAAGGGCACGAGCATGGACACGCCGCTGCAGCAGTTCAGCCAGATATAGGGGAGAGCTGCCCTGCAGAACCTTGAAAACATGGAGCAACATCTTTAATCTGACCCGATAAAGCACCGGCAGCCAATGCAGGGAAGCCAGCACTGGCGTGGTGTGGTCCCTCCTTGTACCGATCAGGAATCTGACAGTAGAGGTCTGGACTAGCTGGAGCTGTGGAGTTGCTGCCTGACTCGGCCCAGCATACAAAGCATTACAATAGTCAAAGGCGGACACGATAAAAGCATGGACCACAGTTTCCAGATGGACTCTTGACAAGAGAAGCTTAATCTTGGAAAGCCGTCTAAGATTAAAAAAACGTGCCCGGACAACCACATTTATTTGTGCGTCAAATTTAAGGGCTTCATCAATTTTCACCCCAAGTTTGAGACCACAGTCTTCTAATTTTTAGTCAGGGAAGCAAGATCAACCTCAGCACCTGCTCCAGCTCTTTCACCAGGACGGAGTATTAGGACCTCAGCTTTGGACTCTTTAAGAAGAGGACGTTAGCAGCCATCTGTGACTTCATGTCCGAAATTAATAACTTAAGAAGCTAGTTGGAGAAAAAATCCTTCTCTTGTCCTTGTGGACTGGGGATGACACCTGTAACGACGTCACTTTTACTCAGAGTAAGTCTGCAATAACTTATTTTTAACTTTCACTTCAGTACTTTACAAGGACTGTAGTTTTCTTTTAGTACACTATTATAGTACTTTTCAAATCTCTGATGAGCGCTATGACAAAATGATAATTTAAGTAACTTTTTGTAGTTTATTTGATTTTTGCAGGTAATTTGAGTTCATGTTTCACTAAGAGACTGAATCGTGCCCTAGTGAACGATTCACCTGCTAGTTAAAAGGTTAAAAGAGAAAACTGAACAAATCATTTGAAGAATTTTTTGCATCAAATATAATTTTTATTCTTGAAATTAAAAACGTAGAGAAAGAAATGTAAAATATTTTCTATGCAACCTTTTAGTTTGAATGAAACTAGCAGCAGGTCACTGAAATGTAAAAACTCAGTTTGATTTTTAAAGTGACAATCAGGTTGGGTCGTTCTGTTCCAAGCGTTCCTGGATCCTGGCAGCTTTTAGTCCATTTCCTCTGGTACTGAGTGTGAAGGTCCGATCGATGTGAAGGAGCTGCTGTGGTTTCCTTCATTAATGAGCTGGATCTTTGTTCCTGTTTGTTCACGGCTGCTGCTACAGGACTGAACTATTGATTCATAAAGATTTATGCAGAACCACACCTCGTCCTTATCCAGAGTCAGAACGCTGTCCTGAAATCATCACACTGACCCTCCGTCTGGCCTGACCGACAAAAGGTCTAAAGAAGGAAAAACCTCCTCAGATCACACATTTCACTTCCTGTTTGCAGCAGCTCACGCCGACAAGTTCGTTCTATTAGACAAATAAAATGTTAACAATATATATTTAAAAATGAAACGTAATGACATCACAATATCCTGCTGCGTGTCCAGACTATCCACACACAGAGCAATAGGGGAGGGGAAGAGGGAGGATCAGACTCAGACAGACACACAGCAGAGCACATGCAGGCAGAGGGAGACGGGGGAGGGGGGGGGGTGGGGGGTGGGGATGAGGAGGAGGGAAAAGGCGAGCGAGAGAGTGGAAAGTGCGACAAAGACGGTGAGAAAATGAGCGACAGCAGTCGGAAAGTTGAGATTTCTTAAAGTGTTCACTAAATAAATCCATATAAATGATAAATATTTGATATATTGCATTTTTTTACATTAGTAAATCATTTTACATATAGTTTTGCATTATTTTTGGTGATAAATATACTTTCCGCAACAGAAAATCTGAGGAGCCACTTGGTGAGTTGAGCCGAAAGAACCAGCTCTCTAAAACGAGCCGGAATTGGGATTGGGACACATCTCACCTTTATGTTAATATTGTTTTATTTGATGCTCTTCACTTTGAACTGCACTAATCCAGCAACTGCTGCATTTTAATAACTAGTATTAAAGGTGAATACACCGGTATTTACACAAGAATAATTTTTGTTTTAAACTCTCAGTGACACCTATTTTGTAATTTGTATTGCTTTTATTTTTGATTTATTCAATATATTTACCTTCTACTGAACCATGTTCAGCACTTTGGGCTTCCTGACAGGGTTGCGGAAGGCGCTTTATAAATAAAGCTTTGATTGATTGATTTAATTTTTCTTGGCGTCTGGAAAAACATCTCCTTCTGCCCCCCTTTATTTTGGTCCAAGATCATTATTGGGCTGTCCCTGTTAAAAACATTCTACACCCCTGCTTAGTACGTAGACTTAATGAACTATTTTAAGCCAGTATAAAAATGACTGAAACACAAATTTACATATTTGGCATCACTGACCAATATCTTTGATTTAATTTATTTGTTGAGAACATCAAGATGCATTACAGTGAACATTATAATAAAGTAAATTTTTCTAGTGCAGAGAGGAGACAACCCATAGAAGCACTGATTTGATCTCATTTCAGAGAAAAATAGAACAGATCAGATGCACCTAATAAATAAAATTACTAACATAAACTCAGGGATCTGTTTCTTTGCTTCATTGTTCTGGTGCTGAAAATATCACTAATGCGAATCAAAGGAGATGCACAGATAAATGCACCTTATTATTTTGAAATTAATGGGTGTGGTTTACATCAATACATTATTTTAAATCTGATATTGATATGGATTGATCAGAAGTTGCTATGTGTATTGTTTATTTGAAAACTATTTACAGAGCAGCCTCAGAATTTAGATTAAATATTTTTGATCACAATAGTAAAGGAACTGTTAAAGAACAAGTTTTTCAGTAAAATCAGAACATTAATATTTAAGTGCATGAATTAATGCATCTGAACTCATGCAGTAGGAACTAGGAAATATGAAATGCTAGAACCATTTTATTTTAATTTGATTAAACTGATATTTTCCTAACGTTGGCATTCCCCCCCCCCCCACACACACACACACACAGTTAAACAAAACAATGTTGATTGAGGTGTGTGTGTGTGAGGGAGAGAGGGAGAGAGAGTTAAAATAATTTTTTTTAAAAACCACCAGAGCGGAGGCAGTGACCGACGCATGCACGAGCCGTTTTCAGCTCTGTCTTGTCAAATGCACCACGTACGTTACGAAAAAAGTAACTTTAAATACAGCACGACTGTCCCACAATGGTCCTTGGAGACATGAATATTCACCTGGACAATCCCAGCTCATCAGGCTTCCTGTCACTAATGTCATCATTTGATCTAAACCTAGTACAAAGTCCTCCAACTCACAAAGCTGGAAAAGCACTTGACCTCATTTTCACCAGAAACTGTGCCATAGAGCTCCGGAAGTTGACGTCACTTCTTCCAGCATGCAACAGTTCAAATCGAAACGGCACCATTTTGGCAGGCAGAAGCCGGTAGATAGACTATTTGTTGTCATAAATCTCACATGGGAAATATGTTCGATTCCTGTTGTGCCCCAGGATACCAGAACAGACGGGAACAAGTCAAGGGAAGATCCTTCTACAGGATTCCCCAAGATCCGAAGCGGAGCAAACGTTGGATCATTGTAATAAAATGCGCTAGTGACTGGGCTAAAATGAAACTGTGGGACCCCGAGAGTAAAGGATTTCACTTATGCAGCAACCGCTTCATATCAGGTACTTAAACTAACGTTTCCTCAACTGTGTATGGTATTTATTTTAAATGCTTTTATTACGATTATTAGCGGGCTTCCTAAACTTATTTTGGCGTGGCTTTTTCTGTCTTATTACTCATAGCCAGGGCCGGCTCTAGGTAATTTGGTGCCCAAGGCGAGACTGCCCATTTGCCCCCCCCCCCCCCCCCGCCCGCACACCTCTCACCCAAACCCAAGTCCACCCACCCACCACACAATGGAAAAAGCAACTCCACAGTTATTCCTTAGTTACTAATTTTTATTTTAAATATTCACACAGCAACTCTTTAAAGTCAACAGCCTGAAGAATAAATGTAAGCTTGATAGATAAGTAACCCGAGAATATTACAATAACCAACAACTCAAAATGTTGTGCAAATGTCATTGGGGGGGATGCAAAATCAAAAGCAGCATTAAACTGTGCAATCAAAAGCAAAACTCAAACATCAAAGTGTCATCATAAAGAAAGTTCTACTTTCCATTTTGTTCAACTGCTGTGGCCAGTCAGCAGGATCCATGGGGCCAGCAGCTCATACATGTTCACAGACATCTGTTGAAGCTGATGATGGCGTCTCTTCAGGCTGTTGGAGTGGAGCACTGAGTCTGCTGGTGTTGGGTTCTTCTTCTGTGAGAAAACACACACACACACACACACACACACACACACACACACACACACACACACACACACACACACACACACACACACACACACACACACACACACACACACACACACACACACACACACACACACACAAACAGCAACTTAGCCCTCTGATGCATGAATTACTTAAGAACAGTGACACTTTCACGTTCAATATTCCTCAGTCATGTGCAGTGATGCTTTTCGTTATTTTTAATGTTACTGGACTTTTATTTATTGATCTTTTTTTAATCTGTTCTATGAAAACATGAATAAAATGATCAAAAACAGGTGGAAGTGAGCGCATCCATGGGGAATATTTGAAAAAACTTATGTCTCACTCTCAGGTGCTCTTCAGCATCAAATAAATTTAGAATATGAGGAAGAAGAACTGGTGATCTGAGGCACTCTGAGGATTTCATTTATTAAACAAGGAAACACCGACGCGGGACCGGCGGGACTCCCCCGCTGCCGCAGGTCAGAGGGGGAGTCCCCGCCACGGCCGCGGCGGTGCCGCCCGCCCGATGTGTTGGACAAAGTTGAAAATTTGCTACACCCACACCTAACGTTCTTCTGATATGAAAATATTAAATTCATATTGTATGCGTACTTAAAACTTGAATCGAAGTTCATAAAAAGGCTGCAATCATACTCCAAAACACCAGTAAAAAATCTTACATTCTTCATCATCACAGTGAGACTCAACAGGTGTAGAAGACAGTCCCGCCCCCGTGGTGTCAACAGGTGCCTGTGTGGCTGCAGACATTGTCTCACTGCATCTGGACACGATGATTCAAACGTAAAATGAATGGGTTAAAGTTACAGATACTGCATTGTGTATGTAAACAGCTAGCGAGGGTCCGTCCGTGGACCGTGCGTGGCAGGAGAGGCAATTAGCTACAATGCTAACGCAAAAAGTTCCTTTTGCCAAATTTATAAAGTCTACATACCTCTGCTTTGGGCCCGTTTATTTTCTTCCTCCTTCCTTCGCTTTCGGAATGCTGATCCCGATGGCTTAGGTGTTCTTTTCATCGTAAAATATCAAACGTTTAAACGCGACGACAACAGGAAGTCCTTCTACAGTGCTAACCATGCACGTGATCTACGACACCCTTAACGGTCAAATGCGTCGGAGCGGTGGCCCAAGCGGGAGCTCGTCATGCAGCCAGATTATTAGAACTTAAATATTGATGTTTTAATTTTATGCTATTTCAGAGGGGAATTTTGAGCATGTAGAGAGTTCATTTCATATAACAAACATAAATGTAATAAACTTTTATTTATTTTTATTTTTATTTTATTTTTTTAAATTTTGCGCCCTATCCATCAGATGGCGCCCCAGGCGGCCGCCTGTGTCGCCTGTCGCCAAAGCCGGCCCTGCTCATAGCAACAAGTAAACATCACGTAAAACGTTGCCTCGTGATTTCTGCGTGCTGCCGTTTCCGTGTTTTATGATCACAGCAATTAACCGGCTAAGCTGTATTTAATTTTTAAGCAATGGTTGATCAATTGCCAGATCACACATAAAAAACACTTTAGATTGCAATTATCTGTCTCACCGAGACAGATCTCAGACCGATCCTGAGACGCTCCTGCCTGACATTTTTATTTCATTCATGGAAAAAAAATCAAACTAGTGATTTCTCTTGGCGTTCAGTTTATACATTCAAACAGCACAGCACTCTATTTAAACTACTTACGTGTAAATCTGTTATTTGTCCATCCATCCATCCATTTTCATCTGCTTATCCAGAGTCGGGTTGCGGGGGCAGTAGCGTCGAGAGGCCCTGACTTCCCTCTCCCCAGCCGCCGGAGCCAGCTCCTCCGGGTAAATCCCAAGGGGTTCCCCGGCCAGGTCCGGTAAGAAGTCCGCTCCGACAGCTTCTGGCGTCGGAGCAGGCAGTAGCGTCGAGAGTCCCAGACTTCCCTCTCCCCAGCCGCCTGAGCCGGCTCCTCAGGGGGAATCCCAAGGGGTTCCCCGGCCAAGTCCAGTAAGAAGTTCGCTCCGACAGCTTCTGGCGTTTTAAAAAAGTATCCCAGGGACACGGTAAGGGTCGGAGATGCTTAGTCTATTTAATTTCTGACTATATAAAACGATTTCTTCGGTTTTAAAGTGTGAAGTAAACTCCAACAAAGTAAAATCCAAGCTGATCCCGTTCACGTTCATGTGTTTGTTAACCTTTTTTTACCTGCCAAAATGGCGTCTACTAACTGAGAGTCACGTGGGGTCCGGAGCTCTATAGACACAATCTCTGTCACACCGCTGCATCTTTCCGATCATTAATTCATCCATTTCAGCATGACTCTACAAGGGAGGTCCCCTGCTTCCTCCCCAATGGTCTCATTCCGCCGCAACCTCCGCAATCTGGCACCCAACCACTTCTCCTCTCTTGTTGCCTCCACTCTTCCATCTCCCAGCACATTATCTGCTTATGAAGTGAATGATGCCACCAAGTCACTTTGCTCCACACTCTGCTCTTGTCTTAACAACTTGTGCCCTTTAGCCACTAGACCTGCTAGATCCTCTCAATCGCACCCTTGGCTAAATGATGCCCTCCGGTCTCTACGCACCAATCTTAGAGCTGCGGAACGGAAATGGCGCAAAACAAGAGATCCTGGTGATCAATTGAAATTTCATGAATTACTGTCCTCATTCTCTGCCAGCATCACTGAT
Source organism: Nothobranchius furzeri (assembly GCF_043380555.1). Classification (NCBI taxonomy): domain Eukaryota; kingdom Metazoa; phylum Chordata; class Actinopteri; order Cyprinodontiformes; family Nothobranchiidae; genus Nothobranchius; species Nothobranchius furzeri. The sequence continues at coordinate 15,939,084 of NC_091742.1, forward strand.
GCAAAGAAAGCTTTCTACACTGACAAAATTCTCAGCTCTACTGACTCTCAGAAACTATTTTCAACATTCAAAACTCTGCTCATCCCTCCTTCTCCACCTCCAACCAACAATCTATCAGCTGACACCTTTGCCTCATTCTTCACTGACAAAGTGGCAGCTATGAACAAACAGTTTACTAAACTGGCCACTCCTGAACATTCACTACCACAAACTCCTTCTAGCCCAACCATCTCAAGCCCTACTGCTTCATTTTGTCACGACGTGCGCGGAGTGGAGCGGAGGAAAGGCGTGGATCCAGACCGGGGAGGAAACAGGCAGGCAGGTAGGATATCTTAACATGGGTTTATTAAGCACGCTGACACTGGAACAATGACACCACAAGGAACACAGAACAGCAGGGGTTTAAATACATGAGGAACAGGAGCTATGGTGATTGGGAAACAAGAGGCAGGTGGGAGCAATTAACGGAGACACAGACTACAACCTAGGAGAAGACAGGACAGGGTGTGACAGTACCCCCCCCCCCCCTCAAAGGGCGGATCCCAGACGCCCACAGGAACCAGGAGCAGGGCGGGGGGAGGGGGACCCGGAGGGAGGGCCCAGAGGACGATGGAGAGGCGGCAGGGAACGGCAGAGTCCGGGTGCCAGCGCCTGAGCCAGATGAGGCGACGGGCCCTTGGAGGCCGGCGCCTGCGGCAGAAGAGGAGGCGACGGGCCCTTGGAGGCCGGCGCCTGCGGCAGAAGAGGAGGCGACGGGCCCTTGGAGGCCGGCGCCTGCGGCAGAAGAGGAGGCGACGGGCCTCTGGAGGCCGGCGCCTGCGGCAGAAGAGGAGGCGACGGGCCCTTGGAGGCCGGCGCCTGCTGCAGAAGAGGAGGCGACGGGTCCTTGGAGGCCGGCGCCTGCGGCAGAGGAGGCGACGGGTCCTTGGAGGCCGGCGCCTGCGGCAGAGGAGGAGCTCTGCAGGCTGGGCCGGCGACAAAGTCACTGCAGGCTGGGCCAGCGACAAAGTCACTGCAGGCTGGGCCGGCGACAAAGTCACTGCAGGCTGGGCTGGCGTTGCCCTCAAAACCACCATCGGAACTGGAGACCGTGGAGACGCCGGGCTGGACGGAGCGTCGGCCTCTTGAGTGCAAAGTGCATCCCCAGACGAGACGGCGACTTCATCGGACGAGCCGACTTCAGAGGACAAGGCGACGGCGACGTCATCGGACGAGCCGACTTCAGAGGACGAGGCGACGGCGACGTCATCGGACGAGCCGACTTCAGAGGACGAGGCTACGGCGACGTCATCGGACGAGCCGACTTCAGAGGACGAGGCGACGGCGACGTCATCGGACGAGCCGACTTCAGAGGACGAGGCGACGGCTACGTCATCGGACGAGCCGACTTCAGAGGACGAGGCAACAGCGACGTCATCGGACGAGCCGACTTCAGAGGACGAGGCGGCGGCGACGTCATCGGACGAGCCGACTTCAGAGGACGAGGCGGCGGCGACGTCATCGGACGAGCCGACTTCAGAGGACGAGGCGGCGGCGACGTCATCAGACGAGCCGACTTCAGAGGACGAGGCGGCGGCGACGTCATCAGACGAGCCGACGTCATCGGACGGGACGTCATCAGACGAGGCGACGTCATCGGACGGGACGTCATCAGACGAGGCGACGTCATCGGACGGGACGTCATCAGAAGAGGAGGCGACGTCATCGGACGGGACGTCATCAGAAGAGGAGGCGACGTCATCGGACGGGACGTCATCAGAAGAGGAGGCGACGTCATCGGACGGGACGTCATCAGAAGAGGAGGCGACGTCATCGGACGGGACGTCATCAGAAGAGGAGGCGACGTCATCGGACGGGACGTCATCAGAAGAGGAGGCGACGTCATCGGACGGGACGTCATCAGAAGAGGAGGCGACGTCATCGGACGGGACGTCATCAGAAGAGGAGGCGACGTCATCGGACGGGACGTCATCAGAAGAGGAGGCGACGACTTCGGACGGGACGTCATCAGGGGCGACGACTTCGGACGGGACGTCATCAGGGGCGACAACTTCGGACTGGACGTCATCAGGGGCGACGACTTCGGACGGGACGTCATCAGGGGCGACGACTTCGGAACAGGACGGGGCGTCGACTTCAGAACAGGACGGGGCGTCGACTTCAGAACAGGACGGGGCGTCGACTTCAGAACAGGACGGGGCGTCGACTTCAGAACAGGAAGGGGTGTCGACCACCATCGACTTCGGGTCCAGGGGCGTCGACTTCTGGTCCTTCGATTTTCGGACCGTCGACCTCTGGACCGCTGGCCTCTGGACCGGAACCGGAACCGTCTGCTTCTGGCCCGGAGGAGTCGGCTTCTGGTCCCTCGACTTCTGGACCGCCGAGTTTTGGACCGGATCCGGCTCCATCTGCTTCCGGGTCGGTACCCTCCGTCTCTCGGCCCGCTCCGTCGGCTTATGGGCCGGTGCCGTCTGCTTCTGGGCCGGTGGCAGAGCCGCTGCTAGGAGGGCTTGGAGCGTTGAGGAGAGGTGGGAGGTCAGCTCGTCCAGCTGTAGCTCCCTGAGGCTGAGCGTCCAACGGAGCTGGGCCAGCTCAGCCCGCTGACCGGCGAGCTCCGCTGGGGGAACCCTGCGCTCGCTCCTCTGGCCCTGGGACGAGGAGGATAGGGCGTCCAGGTGAGACTCCTTGCGGCTGAGGAGCTCGCGGAACTGGCCGAGCTCCGCCCGTTGCTCCATCAGCCGGGCCGCGATTGCTGCTCCTTCCTCTGCAACCGACGGGGGCTCCAGTTCGGCAGGAGACGGGACTGGTGGTCTGGCCGGGGGCGTGTCCGAACTGCCGCGCCGGGCACGGCCAGCGGCGGGCTCGAAGCTCCGTCCAGAAGCGCTGTGCTGTGGTGGCTTCCGGCGTCTCTCCCCACGCCGTGGACCGACTCCGGGGGAACAGATCGCCAGCCTCGTGCCCTCATAGCTGGAGCGATCTGGCAGCGGCTCCCGGTCCAAACATGCCTCCGGTTCCGGGAGGACAGGGAGGAACGCTGCGGCCGAAGGTCGGCGACGCCAGCGGCGGCGAGGCGGAGCTGGGGCAGAAGGAGATGGAGAAGCTGGCCGGTGGTCGGACGTGAGCCACTGGAGCAGGTTCTCCCAGGGCAGAATCTCCCGGCTGGATCCATCAACAGGGTTCGGGTGGTGTCATTCTGTCACGACGTGCGCGGAGTGGAGCGGAGGAAAGGCGTGGATCCAGACCGGGGAGGAAACAGGCAGGCAGGTAGGATATCTTAACATGGGTTTATGAAGCACGCTGACACTGGAACAATGACACCACAAGGAACACAGAACAGCAGGGGTTTAAATACATGAGGAACAGGAGCTATGGTGATTGGGAAACAAGAGGCAGGTGGGAGCAATTAACGGAGACACAGACTACAACCTAGGAGAAGACAGGACAGGGTGTGACACATTTTCCTCTTTTTCCCCTCTCACTGAGAACTGTGTCCAAGCTTCTCACGTGCAGCCGCCCTACTACATGCCCACTTGACCCCATTCCGACTAAGCTGCTCCAAGCTATTGATCCTACAGTAGCCGCAGCAGTCACACATGTGATCAACTCTTCACTGACATCCGGTACATTTCCCACCTCTCTCAAGCATGCTCAGGTTAAACCGCTGCTAAAAAAAAACCCCTCTCTTCCTCCAAATCATGTGGAGAACTACCGACCTATCTCTCTCCTCCCTTTTCTGTCCAAAATCATTGAAAGGGTGGCTTTCAAGCAGAAGATCACAGAATACCTCTCACAAAACTGTCTGCTTGACCCTTACCAATCTGGGTTCAAAAAGGGCCACTCCACTGAAACTGCTCTGTTAGCAGTGATGGAATCATTAAAAGAAGCTAGAGCGACTGCCAAATCCTAAGTGCTTATCCTGCTCGATTTATTGGCTGCATTTGACACTGTCAACCATGGCTTCCTTTTGTCCACACTCTCTAGCATGGGCATCACAGAGAAAGCACACGCCTGGTTTCAATCTTACCTCACAGGACGATCATTCAGTGTATCTTGGCTTGGACAATCCTCTACCGTGCACCATCTTGCCACAGGAGGCCCCCAGGGCTCTGTACTAGGACCTCTTCTCTTTGCCATACACACCACCTCACTGGGTGAGATCATTCGATCTCATGGCTTCTCCTACCACTGCTATGCAGACGACACCCAGCTCTGTCTGTCATTTCCACCGGACGACCACACTGTCTCTGCACGAATGTCAAACTGTCTCTCTTACATATCAAAATGGATGAAATCCCATCATCTCCAACTCAACCTCTCTAAAACTGAACTACCTGTGATCCCAGCAAAACCATCCATACAGCACAATATCTCAATCCAAAATGACTTCCTATCTCTGGCTCCATCAAAGGCAGTTGTGGGTGTTGTGACTGATGAACACCTGACCTTTAAAGATCATGTTGCCTCTGTTGCTCGTTCATGCCGCTTTGCACTGTATAACATACGAAAGATCAGACCATAGCTAACACAACATGCCACCCAGCTCGTGGTGCAATCTACTGTCATCTCCCGTCTCGATTACTGCAATGCCCTTCTACCTGGTCTTCCAGCCTGTACTGTGAGACCTCTTCAAATGGTCCAGAACACAGTGGCGTGTGTAGTCTTCAATCAGCCAAAAAGAGCACACGTCACCCCTCTGTTCATTGAGCTCCACTGGCTACCGCTAGCAGCACACATCAAATTCTAATGGCTAACACTATCATACAAAGTCCGAGATGGTACGGCTCCCATCTACCTGAATCCTCTTGCAAAGGCTTACTTCTCCTCCCGGCCGCTCCGGTCATCACAGGATCGTCGGCTAGCAGTGCCTACACCACGCTCAGGACAATCCAGTCTCTTCTCATGCGTCATTCCACAAATGTGGAATGACCTTCCAAATACTACCAGAACAGCGGCTTCCTTTTCAATTTTCAAGAAACTCCTGAAGACCCTGCTCTTCAGAGAGCATCTTCTTAACTAGCACCTTCCTTGCACCTGTCCCCCCTCTCTACCATCCACTCCTTTGTTCCCTCCTGTCCGTGATTGATGTCAAGTTGGTGTTATTGTTGTTGTTAGCCTCAAGGGCAACATGCCGATTATCACTTGTAAGTCGCTTTGGACAAAAGCATCTGCTAAATACATGAACATTAATATTCAAACGAAAAAGAGGCGAGCTGAAGAAAACCTAGGGAGCACTGAAGAAACGTGAGCAACAGTGAAGCAAGCACTGAGAGATCCGTTAGTGTGTGTGTGTGTGTGAATGGGCCGGACGGACTGAGCTCCCGGCTGCAGTTTTGTGTGTAGTGAGGGGTGGGCGCTCTATGTGACTGGCCAGTCAAAGAGCATGAAGACAGTAAGTTACCCAATGAGGATTTTCCTTCAGCACGATTACAGATATTTACTCTGTCTGTAAAGCTGGGCGGACACTGTGCGACTTTTTCACTCGTAGCACTCAGACTCTAGCCTAGTGAACTAGACCAAATTCTTGCTTTGCAAAGAATGGTCTAGGCATGCTCCATTGGAACCTCAGCAGCTCCTACCAGGACTCTGGCTAGCCAATCACAGCTCTCTAGAGGGGTTTCAAACACATAAAGAGCTATGATTGGTCCATAATGGTGGGCCAATCATAGTGCTCTATCTGCTTAGTGAACAAATCACAGAGCTTTATCCGCTTTGTGGGCCAATCAGGGCACTCTATATGCCTGGTGGGTGGGATGATGCAACAGAGTGAAACAAGAATATGTCACATTCATTGTCCAGTGGAATGCGGAGATCGTTTGAAAGACAATGGTAGATCCCGCCCCACAACCGAGAGCCGTCAATGGAGCATGGCCAGACTAAATAATACATTTATTTAGTCTGGCTTGCCAGGCTACTCAGACTCAGCTTCAGCTCAAACTGTACGACTTCCTCGCAGGGCAGATCTCACGAGCCATGTGCTCACACTGTATGACCCAGTTCTCGGTTGCGACCTGACTGCTCACACTGTACGTCTGGTAGCAACACGTCGGACCTAAAAAGTATGCTAAAAATAACAGTTGTTACACAACACGTCAGACCTTTTTGTCTTGTTTTGCCAGTTGTCCTTCGGGAGTGCTGCATGAGGACACAGGGATTTTTGGGGGTTGGATGAGGAAAACGAAATAAAGAAAGTAAATCTGTGTTTTGTGATCAGTTTAATTTGACATGAACCTGACAAACACGCTTTCTTGACAATCCTTGTCACTGTGTGTAAAAAAAAAGTTTAGAAATAAAAACGAACAACGTGTGTTACTAGGGAAATAGCGGGTGAGCGGTGTTGATGCATGATTGCGCATGCGCTGTGAGCGGTTCTGGTACTTTTTGGGTTGCAGCTGCTCGCTGCACCGCTTCAACCCTCACGAGGAACGAGCAAAATATCACACACTCCAGAAGTCCGTCCGAGCTCACGATTGCTGATCGGTAGCTGGTCACGTGGTGTTAATCGCCTCTCGTAACCCCCTGTACACTACACGATGCTCAGCGCAAAACTCTCCCCGATCTTGTGGATTCTCGCACGAGTCGAAAATCGGCTCAAAAAAGTGAAAAAGTCGCACAGTGTATGCCCGGCTTTACTCGTTTCATGCTCGTATTCGTCAAAAATGCTTTCTCCATACCGGATACTCGTCTGAAATGAGAATCCGGCCAGGGGCGTCGGACTGGGGGGGGGTACCGTTTACCCAGGGCCCACTGCAGGGAGGGGCCCTGAGACAGCTTTGAATAAAAATGTTTTATTGTTGTTGTTTTTTCCCCCCAACTTACTTAATGTCTTAATAAACTTCCCTTTACCTGGATAAAGGGATTAAGAAACAGAATTTCGCCTTAAAAATAATAACTGAATAATCTCTGAGGCATCTATCACCCCTTAAAAATGTGCAAAGTGGTTTAGTCCACACCAGCGGCCAGGGACTGCACGGCCGCATGTACAGCTAATGAGACATCGCAGATGCCGACAGCCAGAGCTGGAGGCAGGAGAGTCAGTCATGTTTTTTCCCAAGAAAGGGAAACCTGGCTTCCAGAAAAGAAAAGGAGAAGGAGAAAAAGTTAATTGAACAGAAGCAAGTATTGACTAGGTTCTTCAAGAAGGAAGGTGAGCAGCAGCAGAACACAGTTTTAGCTGATATTAGCTAGCTCTCAGAAGCTGCATTCATGTTAGGTGTTCAGTGTTAAACGCCTTTAGTTTCACCATCAAGATCAAATATAAATTAATTAGTGTTATCGGTGAAAACACTAATTAATATATATATATTAATCAGAATTATTATCGCGGGCGACCGCCGCTAATTAATTTGCGGACCTCGCAGTAAAAACAGGTTCACTCTGTGTGGATATTTCAGCTCCTTCCCAGTCATGGACCAGGACAAACTTGGTATCGATGGATTCGTGGTAATCTCAGGAATGAGAAGCTGCCACTGTTTTTCGTATAGCATGATGACACTGGTGTTAGAGGATTGTTATTGACTTGGTTAGATATTTTAAGCCTATTTTAAATTTCTTTATATTTGATCTTGAAAACGGACAATCTTATAATTTGGCTGATAATGCAGGGATTATAAAATTTAGAGAACATTACATTCACAGAGAGAACCTGGTTTATTTCATGTCATATGTATTTAATATATCAATACATATCAGCAAAGCTTAACATCATGAACCATGACAGACATGACTGAAGAGCAGATGAAGATATCATGCCAGGCACTGATGAGAAAATATTACAAGGATCTCACAGCTGAATTTGAGAATGAGATGCTACACCTGAGAACAATATATGGTGCCACATTTCCTTACATTCGGTCTCCTCTTGAGCTGCTTAATGCCATCTACAGGATGCAATTACAGAGCATATTTGGAGAAGTTTTTATTGGACTGAGGATATTTTGCACACTACCTGTGACTGTTGCTGGGGGTGAACGGGCTTTTAGCAAACTGAAACTGGTGAAAAATTATTTGAGATCAACAATGTCCCAGGATAGACTGAACAGCCTAGCTCTTCTTTCTATTGAAAGCCAATTAGCCAAAGGATTGGACTTTAAAGATCTCATAAGTGATTTTGCTAACATGAAGACCCGTCAGTGGGCATTTACTGGAAAATAAATTCCAGGATTTTTGTTTGAACACATTGTTGGCAAATAAAAATAATTATATGTGAAGTCTGGGCATTTCACTTTTATTATGCTGGCATTTGTATTTGCTCAATATAGAGGTTAAACTAAGATCATATTTATTATTTTGTCTTATAGCATGACAAAAAATGTGTAAGAGAGATATTAAGTAATTGAGCATGGGGGCCCACCTAGAAGACTTGTACCTAGGGCCCAGAATTTGGTGCTACGCCCCTGATCCGGCTCATCCCTAGCTGTAACCACCCTGGCCTGCCTCCTCCTCCATGCTGTCTGCCGGCTATGATCACAAGCAACAACAGAGTAGTTCCCGCTGCTTCTTCGGGAAATGGCGAGAAAAAAAATCAATAAAACTTGGGATCTCGTAGGCGTGGCGCTGGAATTTCAGCTGTGGCGGGCTGCCACGGCTACGCCTATGTAAGGGAAACACTGCTGTCAGTTGGCGCTCAGCAGAGAAGCTATTGCGCATGTGCGACTCTCGGCAGGGATTGTAATGAAGTGAGATGACTCACTCGGTCGGAAAAAACACGTCCGGCGAAAACGTTGACAATGACATTCATTGTCAACTATTTCTATTGTCGATATTTGTCGACAACATTGACGAATCGTTGCAGCCCTAGTAAATGGTAGGGATGGGTGTTGGTGAAATTCTGGTGATATGAGACGTATCACGATACAGGGGAGACGATATATTGCGATACATTCAGCCAGATGATTAGCAATTTTTTTAGACTGAAATTATTGTAGGAAAATTCAATGAACAGTTCAAACTGATATGTAATGGGGTTGTATGAACTACAGTGATCCCTCGCTACTTCGCGGTTTGTTTATTGCGGATTCACGACTTTGCGGATTTTTTCTTTGGAGCCTTATTCAAGGGAAATTCGCCGATTCGCTGTATTTTTCACCGATTCGCGGTATTTTTCTATGCGAAATATCTAGAAATTCCTGTTTTTTTTCATCAATTTCATCATAAAATGCACTTTTTGTAATAAAACTATAAAAAAACCAAGTAAAAAATTTTTTTCTTGAGTTTTACCCACAAAAAGAGAATGTGATCATACGATAATTCAATATAGTACTGTATGTCAGACTGGTCAGCTGGATTCGGGAGTTGAGCTTGTAGGGAGCATGGTTTCACAGATGCGGAAGTGAGAGCATCGGTGAAACGCCGGCTCACGATTTAATCTAGGAAACCCCCGAGCGTTCGACCGTCAACGAAGTGACACGGAAATGCCGGGCTTTCCAGAAGTAAGTAAGATAACTTACTATGAGCTGATAGTTTGTGGGATGGATCGGTAGGTTGGAAACGCTGATCATGAATCTGAAGAAACGATGACTGAGTGGTGAGCTGGATAGGCGACTTCCGTTTATAGCCGCGGTTTGTGACGTAGGTGCAACGTGGAGGGAATCCCCGCGAGGGGCATGCTGGGAGTTGTGGTCCATAGTGGAGGCTGGCTAGCTAGAAGAGGCTGGCCTGGGAACTTGGGTTCTGACACTGTACTGTAAATATGGTGTCCCTACTTCGCGGATTTTCACCTATCACGGCCAGGTCTGGAACGCATCTACTAATACCTAATACCTAATAAACGAGGGATCACTGTAGTCGACTAGTCGACTTCACTGCTCTGTAGTGACTTCTTATGCCTTTCAGTGACTAGTCGCTGTCACGCGATAATGAGCGACAAGATGCAGTCCTCGGAAAAGACAGCAGGTGACGAGCCCCTGCGCATCGGGGGGCAACGCGCTGTGCCAGAGCGTCGGTACTGACGCCCGCCGTAAAACGGACATTTAACCAAATTGTGATGTTTACCCTCTTGCAATTTAACATTCCCCTCACCCCCATCCTAATCTTAACCACCGTGCACATGCAAAGCTCTGATCGTTGACGCGCTCCAGACATCTGCGTCCTGAGCACGGCCACAGTAACATTATCAAATTAGGTGTCGCCACCTCAAAAACTAATTTAACACATGATCGTTTATATCGGCTCATTTCCTTTGATGTTTTCTGTCTTTTATTTTGTGCCTGATGCGTTTTGCCGCTGTGGAGCGGGGCGCATCACCTGTTTTGTCCTCCAATAACTTCACCTCACTGATGCGGTCGGCGAGCAGCGCTCATTCCGCTGTTTTTGCGGTGAGTAGATCTTTTAGAACTGCAGTTCAAAGGTAACTCATGAGGTGAATATATATGAACCCAGGTAGCAGTTTTTCTTTAGGATTGAGAGGAGATGCAGGAAGATAATAAACAGACAGGACAGAAAAATAGTCAAATAAAAACAAGCTAGTTTTTGTACCTGCTGGTTGCAACAAACAGACACCACTGAAGGTAATCAGAAGTGAGGAACAGAAAATGAAATAATTACTTTAATGTTTAGAGCAGCAGGAACTCTGAGAGGCTGCAGGCGCACTGCGCATGGGGAGGGGGGAGAGAGCTGAAGTGGAGCAGTATAGATGCAGAAACTACCGCTGTTAAAAGAGATGTGTTTAACTTTGAAAATGTGGGCACAATTTTAATTGTCAAAAACTCCAGCGAACCCCCCCCCCCCCCCCGCCCCCCCCCCGCCCAGCTTCAGGTGTATGACGTCATCAACTACTAGTCAAAGTCGACTCGATTTTCATTACTTGACAGTCGACTTTTTAAAAAATTAGGTTGTGCAGCCCCTAATATGTAACATGTTTAACGTGAGGTACCTGAAGCATAACAGAGTGATTTTCATTTCAGTGGTGGAAACAAATCCCAGTGCACACTGCTGCCACCTAGCGGTCAACATTTGAATCACACCAAAAGAAAAGTAAAATACACAAATATATTTCAGGGTTTCCCCCAGCGCTTTATAAGCCTGGCGGCCCGCCAGGCTTTGCTTGGCCATCCGCCAGGCTAAGCGTCATGCCCCGCCCCCCTCCTCGACCCTACCGTGTCCGCTGACACGAACGGCACAACAAAACTAGACCCCTCCATCAGCTGATACTGGTGAGATACAGCAGCGGAACGTGTGCAATCACCCCACCCCCGCTCTCACGGAGGAGCGCTGCGGGACGTAAGCAACATATATATGACATTGCTTTGCTGCAGAACTTGTATTTTTTAAATTACGGGGGATTTTTCTCTGAAACTTTGTGATTTCCTGTCTGGCTCTATGTTAACTGTGGAAACTGCCCCAGAAGTGGCTCGCAGCAAAAATAGAACCCAATCCCATCTTCTGGTGTCGCGGCTGGTTTGAAACACTCAATAGACTATAATGGATCCTGTTTGAAGCAGTGACGCTGATGCTTTCAGTGTGAAACTGGGGTTAGGATTCTACAACCCCCCAAGGCGCTTCACAACATGATCAGTCATCCACCCATTCACACGCTGGTGGGGATGAGCTACTGGGGCACACTGACAGAGGCGAGCAAGGCTTGCCAAACACTGGCGCCAGCAGTCCCTCCAACCACCACCAGCAGGAAAGGCGGGTTTAGTGTCTTGCCCAAGTACACAACAGCATCTTCCTCTGGTCAGAGCCAGGATTGAACCTGCAACCTTCCATCTACTGGACAGCCCGCTCTACCTCCTGAGCTGCTGCTGTAGATTTAGTCAACAACATCATGCTGAGTGACGCAAGTCAGCTTCAGCATGTGGTTTCTGCATTCACAACCTCAATGTCAGTAAATGTCTCAACGAGGTGTTTATGGGAGTGATGTCCTCTTTAGGAACACTCATGGTTTTATTATCAGCTCTGGTCTGAAGGAAAACTGGTTCAGAGAAGCTTTAGTTGGATTCAGCAGTTTTGGTCAAGCATCAACATTTAATTATTTTATATTTGATCACGTTGAAGCAAACACCAGACCAGCACAGCAGAAACATCCCAAACCAGAGCCGGCAGAGAAGAGGAAAGGATGAGGAGATGCTCTATGAATGGAGTATGATGATGATGATGATGAGGAACGGGAGGAGGGGTTTGGTCCTGTGACAAACACCCAGAGAAATCAACGGGAGGAGCGCTGAATTCATGAGTTAGACACTGATGGTTTACAGCACAAGCTGCCTCCTTCGAACTCAGCAGGAAGTCTCCTTTCATGTCTCTCCGTCTCCATCTGTCCCCTCCTCCCCATTCCTCCCATCATCGCCTCTAATTGGCAGGAAGTTCGAAAAGTTAATTTCACCATCTGTGTGGCAGAAAGGACGAAGGAGTGCAACAGATGATCCAACAGTGCACAGATTTAAACGTGGAAGGGTCTCTAAAATATCTGACCTGAAGTTTTATGCCTGATGATGTCAGAAAATTATTTAAAATAAATCACGTTCTCTTTAGCCTTGAGCATCATTTAACCAGCTAATGTTTCTGCAGCTGCATGGGCCGAGACTTCTGGGACAAAATTCAGAATCAGCTGTGGGAGATAGCCCCGCCCCCTCAGGAGCTCCATAGCTCCAGAGTTTAAACCGGTCACTGGTGTTGGGGTCTCACATGGTTTCCACGCAGGATGTTTACCTGCCAGCTGATGATGTCACTAATATTACATCTTTAACTCATTCACCGCCATTGATATTTTTTACTGTGTGGGCGTCAGACGAGCCCCCGCACCGAGAGAACAAACATCTCAGCTCTGAAGCCGATCTTCATCCACATACGTCACACGTCACATGATCAGGAAGCAGAAATCCATGGGTTGGGAGATCGTTTTTGGTCGCTGCTGGAAAAAAAGTGAGGCGCCAACCGGAAAAGCTTCTGCCGATCACAATTTGACTACGGATTATGAAAGAACAAATAACACACGAGACTGCCAGATTATTCCTGATGTAAGAGGTGAGTCTACTCCATGTTTTGTTAGTTTTAGTGTTAACATCATCCTAGCGCGCAACGTTCTGTGGCTCTTAAAAAAAACGCTGGCAGCGAAGGGCTTTTCTGGTCTGGAAACGCTGGCAATGATTGAGTTAAGAGCCCCAGTGGTTTCCATGGTTACCTTAGAGAGACACTGGGGGTTATTGTGGTACGTTTAATGAGATGCCAGGGGTTACCATGGTGACCTTAATGATTCACTGGCACTAGCGTTAACATTTCTGTTGGTTTACTTCTCTTTAGGCTTCCTGTACAGTTTAAACTTCAAAACGGTCTGTTTTCCTTGAACATATTCCTATAAGCCTAAATCAGGGATTTGTTGATGGACTTTGTTTTTTAAGCATAAAGCAGCTCACCTACGTCTTCTGGTTTATTTCAGTGTCCAAGGAAAGCCTCCTCATTTCTTTTTTAGATCAGGTCTCCCTTGTGATGAAATGTTTAGAGTCGAACTGAGTTCAACTTTAACACTTTTAGACTCAAAAGTCAAAATCCTGCTTTTAGCTGCTACAGAACCCGTCTGGAACGTCCTTTTTTCTCCTCTTTCTGTTGGGAATTACATGATTGATGCCTTCTGACCTAATTCCTCCCTAATTAATGACTTCATAAAAATATCACTTAATCTGGCCTTTTCCATTTTCCGCCTGGAGATGGTAGATCTGCCCTCCAACAGAGACAGGTTCCGGCTGAACGCTCATGATGAGAAAACACCATTAGACGTTGTCATAAAGCTGGACAGGCGTAGGCGACGTCTCCGTCTGTGGACATCACAACGAGGGCCAAACTATTCAATCTTTACCATCTCTCATCCCTCCATAAAAACATGTCTCTTATGAGTTCACTTCCTTATGTCCATCATCATCTTCCTCAGTCATAAACTGTGACTTTACTGCTCTGTTGTTTTAGATCCGAGCGCTTTTATTCACTTCATGTTTTAGAAACTTTCATTTAAATCAAGACTTTTGTTCCTCAGAGGGTAAAACTGAAATGTGTATGGCCGATTAACCTTTACAGCCAGCCTCATTCAAGATGGCTGACACAGCTAATCCACATTAGCAGTTTAGAGTCATTCTCACCTAGCAGACCGAGTTCAGATCAATTATTAATTTAATATTTTGTTATCCCATCAGGTCAGACATGTACACATTTTACCAGTGAGCACAAACAGACCCAACCCTCCTTAAAAAGGCCAGTTTAAGTCTGATTTTAACCCATTTTTATGTCATTTTGTTTGGTTTACACATCATTAATCCATCCATTCATCCATTTTCATTTGCTTATCCGGAGTCGGGTTGCGGGGGCAGTAGCCTAAGGCGAGAGGCCCAGTCTTTCCTCTCCCCAGCCGCTTGGGCCAGCTCCTCCGGGGGAATCCCAAGGCATTCCCTGGCCAGGTGAGAGACATAGTCCCTCCACCGTGTCCTGGGTCTACCTTTAGGTCTCCTCCCGGTTGGACGTGCCCAGAAAACCTCACCAAGGAGGCATGTTCAGTTGGAACATGTAAACTAAAGCAGTAGTGATGGACAGCTGCTGTGGGGTTATTGATCAGCTAATTGATCTCCGAGGCTCTGCTGGTTGGCAGCTGAGGCTTCATGAAGCAGGCTAGTGGGTATTCCAGAAAGCGCGTTTAGAACATCTGGGATCTCCTGATAAATCCAAAACAAAGCGCTCCTCTCCCCTTCCCTCCCTGTTTTGCCGGCTCCATGAATGATTTTCAGGTGGATTCCATTCCCTACAATCCAAGCGAGGGGTGGGAAGGGAGGTTCACATGTGTCCACAGGCAGCCCCAGTTACTTGATGGTAGATAAATGAGAATGGAAGGAAAGGACAGAGCCTCGTTCTTCATCCAGATGGAGAATAATTATTCAGTTGTGCCTCAAAGTGCAACTACAGGCAGATTAGCTAATGCTAGCGGGTAGCAGGCTCACGTTCAAGTGGTGTCCAAAAAAACAGGATGATTGTGAAACTAAGAATATCTAAACTCTACAAGTGGAAAAGTCCCCACCATCCTGTTTATGTGTCCTGTTTAAGCTGTTTGCAGCGCTATGGAGCAGAACCGGTCAGGTTGCTGCTTTTGAGTCTGCTCTGCTAAGCACCGCTGCAGGAGTATGGCAAGTCACTGTAGCATGTAATAAACAAATGTGACTATCTGTGAACAATATTTAAATTGGATTGTTGCTAACCGGCACATAATAGATACATATGTCTCCATCCCATTTTTAGCAGCAGAAATGAAATGTTATTAGCATTTCCAGTAGGTTACTACTGAACATGTTAATGAAATGCATTCAATTTTACTGATCATAGTTTAATTATGAATAAATTTAGGTAATAGCATGTTGTTTTGTATGCTATTGAACTGTTTTCTAATCATGTTCTGTTGTTAAAGTAAAGGAAGGAGAGAAAACATGTTTTCCTTACAGTTTTAAAAAATTTCCTGTTTAATCCGCTTAATTGATAAGTCGAGTCGAGGCCTCATTCGATTAATCAATTATCCAAATAATCATTTGTTGCAACCCTGCTTTGAAGTCCTCTGACTCTAAAAGGTGCTATACAAGTGCGGGTCATTTATAATTCTCATTTACCATCTCAGCTGACTTTGTTTACTAAAGCGAAACTTATGCCCGTGTTTACTTTCACTTTCCCTGCAAACAGCCGAGGTTGCATGGACATGCAGATCATATCTATTTTGAGTCTGTCTGTCCAGACCATGTCTGTAGGACAGCCAAACTAGGGTTTTGCACACTGGGTTCAATATGGTTGCCGGCCAGAGCTCGGCAGTAATTCAACTCATGATCATGACATCATTCTCTGTTGCGCCAAGCCGTAATCTTCATTCACATGTCCAGTGTTGCTGTAACATTACTGCCAATCTTGGCAGCATGAAAGCCGCAAAATTTCTATATTGCCACGTGGCAACAATGCTTTCACAAGACACACTGTGGTGGTAGTATTACGCTGATTTGAACAGTGTGTCTTATGAAAGTGGCAAACTACAGCATTTTCAGATTTAAACGGAGTGAAACGTTATGATGAAAACAACCAAGAACCAAAAAGAGGACAATTATTGTGTTCTTAGCCCTATAAAGCTTGAAATTTGAAATATTAATACTCCTCTATGATGAGCCAGCAGACATATATAGGATTGGATATGTCAGGTTTCTTACGAAGGTACCATTACTGGTACTCAAACGCGATGCTTTAAGGCCAAAAAGGGTTTGATGTGAATTTGTCTACACAGAATTATGGTGACTTGGAACAGAGCAGGGTATTCTTCTCCTTCTGAAGAAAACAACAAACACCCTAAACTTTTCTCAGGGTGAGACCAGGTCAGGTTAAAGATTAACAGACTGATGAGTCTAGGGAGTCTGAGCTTCTCGTTAGTGTTCCTCTTCGAATTACCCTACAGCTTCTCAGCAACAATTCTTCAAACACTCTGCAGCCATGGGAACGCCACCTCGTCGATACATGTTTAATTAGATGACAATGAACCCCCTGCTGAGGCTGTGAGGCTCGCCTGAGTTCACTAGTAGCTTGTCGTTTGATGTTTCCATCCGCTGACAAAACTCTTGTTTTCTCGAGCGAACGGGTTGACGGTAGTAAAAGCACTCCAGTGGGAAGCCATGTCATTTTTAGCAAATGCACGAATTGTGGCACACTGACATAGATTAAAATACACAAATCAGACTCAAATGTAGGCTAACATATCCATCTATTACCTCCTGAAGAAATAGACAACAAAGGCTACAGTTAGAGCAGTTCTTGACTGAAACAACCCATAAAATTAATAAATACAATGAAATCCACAGAAATTTTAATTAAGTTATTCAACATATCTTACAGAAAAATAAACTTTAAACTTTAAAATTAGGAACAGAAGAAAACTAGACCTTTGTGGTATTAATTCCATTTCAGTTTTAGTAGAACAATTGTGCGTTTTACTTTAGAAGAAAAACAAAAGGTTTTTTGATACAGCACCTTTCAACAAAACTTTATGTTTATTTATATGACAATCAAGTAAAGGTTCAAAATGTTCTGATAGCTCAATCTGGACTTTCTTCAACAATCTTTAAGGTTCTTTTTATTAGTGATGCACCGATATGAAATTTTAGGGCAGATACCGATATCCGATCTTAAGATCATTGTTATGGCCGATAACCGATATTTGCCGATACCGATATACTGTTTATGTTTGTTTACTGACATTAATGCTTCTAAAATTAGCAGATTTTGTATAGAATGAAAATTACTAAAGCTGAATTTACGCTATTATGTACACACCACACACATTTACGGTTCTGAGATGATTACATTCACTGTCACATGACTAAACACTTACACAGCAGTTTACAACAGGCAAACAAATGGAGACATGATGGATAAAATATCGGTTGTTAATATCGGCCCGGCTTTATTTATCAAACCGATACTGATATGTTAAAAAATTACTAACATCGGCCGATACCGATATTGGTGTTGATAATTTGTCCATCCCTACTTTTTATTTTTATTGCCTTGTTTCTGCTGAAATACTTTAAAGTTTTATTTTTAGCTGATGAAAACAGAGTACCGTATTGACCCGAATATAAGACAAGGTTTTTTTCATTGAAAATAATTTAAAAATGTGGGGTCATCTTATAATTGGGGTCAAACCATTACATGCCCGTAATAGCAGAGGGCGCCAGGCTGTATTTTCTCAACAGGGTGAAAACATGGAGACGGGAGTTTCGGAGCAGAGTGGACCGAAAGTGGGGCAAGTTAACCAGCTATAAGGCAGAGTTATGCAAATTTTAAAATGATGGTGGTCAACTCAGCGGAAGCGTCAAACATTGCATGCATGGATGCATCGGATGGCAGTGAGAATGACGTTCTGGAAGGAGTCGGCAGGTGTAGCGATCTAAAGGTAAACCGGGAGTGCAGCAGCATGGGTGAGAATGAGGGTACAGCAAGGCAGAGGGCGTCTGAATAAGTCTCATTTGACTTTTGATTTCACATGTCAACAAAGTTCTGATAGTTTGCATTAAAATAATATTTTTGCTCAGTATTCATTCTTAAATTTTCAATAAAAATAGTTTATTTAAAAAGGGATTTCTTTTTTGTCTTTTCTTTAAGATTATTCTTGGAAAGTGGGTCGTCTTATAATCGGGGTTGTCTTATATTCGGGTCAATACAGGAACATCCAAAGTGTTCTGATAGCTCGATCTGGAAAAAACTTTTAATGGTTCAAAGTAAAAACCTAAAGCTGTTTGCTTGGACTACAAAAAGTTGATGTACATACATACTTGATGCTCTTGATTAAAAGCAGTACTGTGCCTCACTTTTTACTGATCTGTCAAAGACCTTTGACCCTGTAGACCAGGCTGTTTTAAAAACAAAGCTTCTTTGTTTGGGATTGTCTGAACATCATGGTTCACAGACTACTTGAAGGACAGAACTCAATGTGTTAAATGTGATGGGTTTTCCTCTGAATTGTTGAATGTCCACAAGGGAGTACCACAGGGTTCAGTTTTGGGACCCCACTTGTTCATTATGTATATCAATGACAGGATAAAATGTGTTGGATACTAATTTGCACTTTTACACTGATGACACAATAATTTACTGTTGTGGAACACCCCCCCACCAAAGCTCTCGAATTCTTACAGAAAGCTTTAATGAGGTCCAACAAACACTTCTGCAGTTAAAATTGGTCCTCAGTGCAGACAAGACTAAGCTAATGTTGGTTTCTAACTCTAAACAAAATCTCTAAGGATGCTCTGAGTGACCACTCTTGAGGGAAACATCACAGAGGTGGTCCACACACACAAACACCTTGGTGTCTGGCTCCATGACTCCCTCTCCTTCAAGCCCATGTAGATAATCTAATGAAGGAACTCAAACTCAGACTGGGTTTCTTTTTTCTAAATACACTGTTTTCGTTTTGAGGCAACAAAACGACTAGTTACTGCAACGTTTCTGTCTATTCTGGATTATGGAGACCTTTTGTACATGAATCAGGGTTGGGTGATTTGTATAATTTTTCCCACCGACAATCGTCAGTCCAAAAAAAGACGACGGACGATTTTCTTTTAGACAAGCGCAGCACATATGTTTGCTGGAAGAGAAATTTATATTTTTCTTTTTGTTTAATTTTGTATTTGTAGTTTGGTAGAGTGACGTATAAACGGCCCATATTAAACATGGTTAAAACGTTAAAAGAAGCCTCATCTTTTTTTCCCTGTGGTGCCCACTGTTGTGGTATTTTATTTAAGCTAAATGTTTCTTTCTGAACAGAAGCTTTTTTCTTTTATAAGTAGGGGATGGAATGAATCGCTGCTGCGTTTGGACGCACTCTGAGGAGGCAGCAGTTGCTCGCTGCCAGAGGTCACATGATCTATTTATCCCATCACTTTCATTTTTTAAATAATGAATAATCATGCGTTAAATTTCCATTCATTTTAATTAATATTTAGTCCAAACAAGCTGACCAGAATGCCTCAGTAACACAAACAATGCAATTAAACAATTTCACTTAAATTAGGAACATTTCACCTGCTGCGGCTCGAACGCACGTTCTTCCTGTGCCATGTAAACCTGAACTGGTCACCTGCTGCTTGTGTGTAATCAGATGTCTCTAGGGAGCTTGCTGAAGAGGTTATGAGCTTCTAGACTTTTGCCTCAGACAGACTCATGGCTGTTTAAATAATGATCTGGATGGATCCGTGCTCTGCTGACACTTTCGAAGCAGTTGCTGAATAACGACGAGCGCTACTTCAGCCAAAATTTTAAATCTGGAAACTTCTCCAAATGAATAACCAGAAGTCTTCCAGACTCTGAAAGATAGAAGGGTGTCCACTTTCCACTCAACGCCGCGCTGTAGTGCATGATGTCAAGAGCGTCACAGACACTCTCCGAGCCTCTCCTCAGCGCGCCACTTGCTCGTGCACTGTCAGCAACCAGAGGCAGAGGAGGTGAGAAAAGGCTCAGATGCGCTGATGGAGATATTTTCTTAATTGTTACCTCTGCGATGTTCTCTGTGCGTAGCGTGTAAAATATTTTTCAATAACAAACAAATAAATAAATAAACAAGTCGCCTCCTGTAAAAAACAACCATAACGGCTCAGCCCATCGCCGATGGTCTATTCATTCGTCCCATCGCCCAACCTTAATATGAATGCCTCAGCACAGTTTCTTGGTAAGACTGATGTGGTTCATCATGCCTTGCTGAGGTTTATCACTAACTGTAGACCACTGACCCATCATGGTGAATTGTTTTCTCCAGTGGGATGGCCTCTGTCCACCAAGAGGTTGGGACATTGGTACACCTTCATTTATGAGGCCATGCTTGAATTACTACACACCTACATCTGTAACTTAATCTCACAGAGAAGTGCTAGAAAAAAAAACAGGTCAGTGCAAAAAGGTAAGTTGCAGTTAAGGTTTATTTTTCTCCACATCACATTCAATCCTGTTGATAACATTTTTGTTAAAGTTAGAATATGGAACATTTTAATAAAAAACTTTATTAATACATCCGCGGGGCATTCAGATGTGAGCAGAAGAGATGTATAGTTTCTCCTTTAAAAGCCATATTTAAAAAGAAAAATAATACAAATTTAAATCTGTCGGGTGCGGCACTGTTTATGTTTACATCTACCATCCACTAGAGGGCATCGTTGGGCTAAAACGTCTGCTCAGTAAGGCAAGGTTGGGACTGTAAAATGGCAGACTTGACAAATCAAGCAGCTGATTCTGAGTCCAGAAGATGTTCTAACGGTGAATACTGTTGCAAAAACAGAAAAAAACATTTTTGTAGAAATTAGTCCTTATCCTGTACGATTTGTCTCTGAACGTGGTGCTGGAACGTGTCAGCAGTGAACAAACATCCCAGCGGCTGGAAAATAAGTCCATTTGCAATACAACCTCTGAACACCAGAGTTCACCATATTGTTTGTGTTCCATCAATCAATCAATCAATCAATCAATCAATCAATCAATCAATCAATCAACTTTATTTATATAGCACTTAATCCTACAATGCATGCAACTCAAGGCCCCACATACCCACATTCGCTCCCATCTCCAGAATTTTAAAAACAGTCTGACCATAACCAACCTTTAAGGCATTGAGTTCACCTTTAGATGGACTTTCAGTAATGATTTCATTCTTTCAAACATCTTTTCAGTTCCTTTTTTAGGCCATCTTAATAAAAAAAAAAGCTTTCTCTCCTTGAAGGTTGAATAAAGAAGAAGAAGAAGAAGAAAAGATCATTTATGGCTGAAACGATTCCTCGAGTACCTCGAATAATTTGGGTACAAAAAAGCCTCGAGTCAAATTCTCTGCCTCAAGGATTCATTTAATTCATATTTAATTAATTCATGGCTTTGCAATCGCCCGGGGTCATGTTTCACCCGAACTGAAATAAGTGACGCACATACCCACTGCACTGAATGCACACGCGAGTAGCGAATGTAACTTAACTTTCTCTTAAGCCATGGCGGACAACGTGGACCCCGGTGGAGTGCGAAAAAGACAGAAAATGTCAAAGGTGTGGGACCATTTTTCACGTCGTAAGGCGGAAAACGTAGTCCGGTGTAAATATGCATTCTTTTGTCTGTAGAAACCATAAACAACTTTATTAAAGATTGGCGTGAAGAGAAGTGGTGTCTCTCATTATTGTTCTTGCCAGACAACCAGAGGGGATTGAAGATTAAAATCAGCTACATTAGTAAACCCTTCTTTACAGGCAGCAAACCTGGTATCCTGACAGTTGGAAAACGTGTTCTTTTATTGGAACCAAAACCTCCACACACTAGAGGTCGCTTTGGTGTTTGTGTTCCATATTCAACTTTTAAATCTCACGGAAAAACTTTCTTATGGCCCATTTTCATAGGACTAACCTTCAATGGTCAAAAGTAGATACTGTCAGATAAAAGTGAAACTCCTGTTATATTCATGAAAATTACTTGAATAATGTATTTTTACCAATAAAAAAAACTTTGCTCTAAAAGAGCTCTGATTTGCTGACCCTTGGATCTTCATTACAGCAAGTTGATAGAACAGCCATGGTTTTAAACCATTGTTCCATTCTGATTAAACTCAGCAATGAGAAAACTTCAGGATCAAACCACGACCCTGGAAATTAGAGGTGAATTTGTCTGAATGAGGGTTAAAAGGTTTAGAAGGTTTTAGTTTCTGATTGTTACTAAAACTAACTTTGCTGGTATTTACAGGTAACTGTACTTTCACTGATGTGATTTGATTACAGTCTTCTGGTTTAGAGTCAGATGCATTTTATGAAACTTAGCGAAAGTTTTCAGCATTGGGTTCTCAGAAACGTCCAGTAAAATTCCTATTTTGAAATACAAGAGTAATTATAAAGATGCCAGATTTCTCTTTAAATTACAAATTGGATTACGTGAAAGTTCAAGTTCTGTTTTAAAGCTAGCTTGGTCTAATTATTTACAAATGTTTTACTTATTTATTACCTGTAGAGGACATAACACTAGACTCAGCTAGTGTTTGTGTTTTGTTAGATTCTACTCAGGTCTAACACTTTTGGTTAGTCAACCACCTGCAGCAGGTGAGTCCACATGTCCTCTGACAGGCAGAGTTAGTCCCAGCAGACGTCTACCACAGACCAACCACAGCTGATTGAACCCAGCAGCTTGGGTTATTTATCAGACTTTCTAAATTTGTGCTAATTAGTAGAGACAAGTGAGTCAAATGGAGATGGATGCTTTCAGGTGCTTCTGGTTTTTTCAGAAGCCAGTTTTCAGTTTGTTCAGATCAGATTCACTGTGTCTGCTACTGATTTACAAAAAGCAAAGACAGTTTAAAGGTGAACTATGCACTCTTTGAAAAAGTTGTTTAGTCAAGCTGCAATTAGAAAAAAAACAGTTGCAGAAAATGATATAAGTCTGGCTTGCAGCACACATACGCTGGCACAAGCACACACACACACAGACACACACACACACACACACACACACACACACACACACACACACACACACACACACACACACACACACACACACACACACACACACACACACACACATACATTCGACACACAGTTCTGTTGAGCTGCATTACAGTAAAATTAAAACTTCTAGAATCAACCCCGCAATTGAATCTCCTCCCACTTGCTTTGGGAGTTTGTAACGCATTTCAGAACAAACGATGTCACCATAGTTCCAACAGTAATATTGTGTCCTGTATCACTGCTATGAATGGTTTACTGTAAAATAGCATGATATATAATCTTTAAATCACTTTTTAAAAAATCAACTGATATGAACGGCATAGTTGTTAATAAAATAATAACAACTTTGTGAACTTTTTTCTGTTCAAAGCAACACTTAGTGCCTTGGGGAGATAGTCTCAGCCTTTGTTTGGTACTAATTCTTTGAGTTCAGCAGTTAGCAATAGCTGGATACAATAAAACTGGATTCATTAGTAACAGTTCTCACCCTCCTCACCAATCAACATGTAACGTGATGAAGGAACCATTTCTCCCCTCTAACAGCTGTTCTGTTTGACACAGTGTCAGTGTGCATGAAACGCTCAAGGTCATGCATTCACTTCTAATGTTTACATTCCAGCAGTGAAGACAGAAGAACGAAGAATGAACTCTTTTCTTTTAATTAATCAAATAACTCTATGTTAATAAAGCTAATCAAAACAACTGTTAGTCAATAATAACCATGTGACCGATCTGTGAAATCACATTGTTATGATTAATGTTTAATAAGGAAATGACGTATTGTAGCCACTAGTCAGCTGATACACAAGATAAATAATCATGACACATTCCGGTCGCAAAATCCAATCAGAACCTTCACTCTGAAGAGTGGCAGAGTCTCTGTGGTGTTTATTTTATCTGTCAGCTGTGATTCGTCCAGAATCGTAAACATCAAGATTAATAAGTCAGAACAACGCCATTTTGAGTTCAGTATTTAGCCAGCTCTCAAGATCCTCTGAAGTTCATCATTGCTAAGTGGAGTACGGACCGGCCATCTGTACTTTTTACTTTTAAGCTGAGAACTGCCAAGCTGGGAAATCCTGTCGTTGTTATCAACAAAACAATGTTTCCTTCAGAATAAAAGCTGAACTCGCTGACCCAAAGGGGGGCCCCTTTGATGCTGTGAAACACCTGCCGCTTTTACCTGGAGACTATCCAAAGACTAGTTTGTCGTGCTGAGGACGCTGTTTCATTCGGCTCCAGTACCAGAGGAGGGTCCGTGGACCTGGCAACCTGATCTAAGATGGAAGTCCCACTGACGGGTAATGTAGAACGGCACAGATAACGTCTCATGTGTTTTCTGACCATGGTTCAAACGTTGATCAGTTAGGAGCAAAACATCATCTCCCACGCAGACTCGCTTCTCCAGAACGGAGGTTCTGAACTGACATCACACCAACACACACTCCACCTCACGTTCATTCCATCACTAGAGAGTTGGTCCTGTTAAACTGTTTAAAATAATTTAGATAATAAATTTTTCTTAAACGTTCTGAGGTCTCTCTCTCTTCTCTTGTCTCTCAGTTCATGCAAAGTGTAATAAATTTCCCTGTAATAAAAAGGACCACTCTTCTGATTTTAAAAGCCGTGTCCAGGGATGGGGTCCATACTAGATATGGATTATTAATATCTCTGGTCATTAATTAAATTGTAATTCTCTCTTCATTCCATTACAAACATAACTTTAAACTTCAAGTAAAAAAACTTTAATCACAGATAGGGATGGGTACCGAATTCGGTACTTTTTAAGGTACCGACCGAATTCCACAGTACCGACCGAGCACCGATTCACGTCATTTCAAACGGTGCCTCGTTTCGGTACCCGTCCATCATAACGAGAGCTTGCCAAGAAGCTGCGCATGCGCAAGAGCGTTTTGTCGTCGCTTGCTGTGAACCAGTTGTAAACAGAGCAGCATGGTAGAAAGAACGCACGCTAAAGCTTGGGTCCACTTCACTAAATGTGATGGGTAACTGGATGATGAAACCAGCGACAACTATCTAAGTGAGACATCCTCATCTTAATCTGCTCCGGTAGGTAAATATAATTAGCTTGATATGTTAGCTTCCGTTTTGCTAATGGTGTGTTCGCTTTCTCCTCGGAACTCCGAAATTCCGACTAGAATAACATGAACGCGCTCTAAAGTTTGGCTTCACTTTACTAAATGTGACGGGTGAAGACGAAACCAGTGACGATCTAAGTGTGAGGCATCGTTTTAATCTGCTCCAGCAGCTAAATAAACTGATTAAGATATTGTTAGCTTGATATGTTAGCTTCCATTGCTACCATTGTTATCAGCTAATGGTGCGTTCGTTTTCTCCTCGGAAATTCTAACTTCCCAGTAGGAAAAATCAAATGAAAAAAGATGGCAAAAGGAATGAAGATACACAGTAAATTTAGTTCACAGTAAAGATGTTTGCTTCAGTTTAATTATCAGCTTATAAAACTACAAGGGCAATGTTAAAATACAAACAGTTGTATGTTATTTATCGTTATATTTATCAAATATTGTTATATATTGAGAAAAATATATATTTAATTTTAAAAGAGAATTAAAATAAAAAACACTCAAAAGTATCGAAAATTGGTACCGTTAAGTACCGGTATCGATTCGTAGGTACCGGTAATTAGTACCGGATCGATTCAAATGTCAAAGGTACCCATCCCTAATCACAGAAATCTAAAAGTAAGGAGAGTCTAGCTGTGTGCAACAACGTTTAATCTCGTTTCCTGTCTTCTTTTTTCTTTTTCAGCAAGACTAGAGATATAGGCTGGAGAATAAAGCAATAAAATTTTGATCTTTATTGCTTCTCTTTTGGAGGCTCTCAGTTGTTTCTGGTAAAGTAAATGAATTTCTGAGATAATCCATCAACACACACACAATCAGGTTCCAGTGATGCTTTTCTACCAGCTTTAGGCGGCTAAAAACTCTGAACTTGTCTCAATTAATTTGTCAGACACCAATTTATTATTTATAATGCAGGACACTTTCTGGCTTCTCACTTTGCTTTAATAAAAGATAATCAGTGAAAAGAGAATCTTTCTTTCTTTCTTTATGCCCTATCTAAAGCAAGTAAAAAATGCAGTTTTACCTTATGGCTAAAGTTGTTTTTATTCTGCTAAAGTCTCGATCGGACAAACATAAACAACACAGTCAGAGACCCAGATTCACCAAAAGTATACTACATCAGATTTTATTTGTCTTTAATTGCTCCTGCTGTTGGCTTCAGCATCAGATACACAAAGTAAATGGAGCTAAGTACATACTAAAACTGTTGTTAAAGAAGTTCTTGGTTGCATTTAAATATGTTCTTATATTTGAGAATGAAAATGAGGAAAAGCACTGTGAGACAAAATCATTTAGCCAAAAGGAGTCAGGGCCTCAGAGGGTATGTCTGATGTGAATAACAAATGGTGAGTCTTAAATGAGGGGGGATTATGCGCTCATGCAAGTACACACACACACACACACACACACACACACCTGAGTGGCTGCCTGTGCTGCAAAAAGACGAAGAGCTCACACTGAGGCTCCTCAGAGGTTTGATGGGCGCAGATGTTCACAGCTTTAATGCCTATTACTGACTGTGTGTGTGTGTGTGTGTGTGTGTGTGTGTGTGTGTGTGTGTGTGTGTGTGTGTGTGTGTGTCTGTGTGTCTGTGTGTCTGTGTGTGTTGAGATTTTTAAACTAAAAATTAATCTCTGTTCTATATGAATCTGTTTGACAGATTTACGGATGGATTCAACTCATATGTTCAGGAAGATTTAATAACATCTATTTAACAACTGATGATTGTCACAATAAAGAATTTGTTTGCGTAAAGTTAATGCTATAGTAAAGTAATGAGGAATTTCTTTAAAACTCCATTGTTGACATGTTCCCCCTACTTTTTCCAAAGCCTCCAGCCCAGTTTATTTTCAATAGTAATCCCTAAGAATTTACATGTGTGTACTTGTTCAATTTTTATACCATTTATTTAAGTAATAATTTGATTGTTAATTTTCCTGTTTCTGAATATAACATACTTTGTTTTGGTCACATTTATAGAAAGTTTATTACAATCAAACCATCCTTTTAACACTGAGTACCGATTACCATCATAAGAAACAATGCACTTTTTTGGTATGCTGGCTCAAGAGTGTGATGTTGTCAGTCACTGTGGGAGAGCTGTAAACAGCATGGCAGAGAGGGAGCGTTCAGAATTTTTGTCCACTTCCCTACATGGGATAGGTAACTGGGTGATGATGAAACCAGCAACAGCAATCTGAGTGAGGCTTCATCATCTTAATCTGCTCTGGTAGGTAAATTAAATGTTTACGATAACGATAGTTTGATATTTTATCTTCCGTTCAGCTAATGGTGTGTTGGCATTCTCCTCGGAGCTCCAAAATTCCGACTAGAAAAAAGCAAACACGCTATAAAGTTAGGCTTCTCTTCATACATGTGATGGGCTGTTGGGTGATGATGTAACCAGCGACAACGATCTGAGTATGAGGCATCTTAATCTGCTCCAGCAGCTAAATAAACTTTAAGATAACGTTAGCTTTATAATTTAGATTTTGTTTGCGTGGCTAATGGTGTGTTCACTTTCTCCTTGGAAATTCCAACTTCCGAGTAGGAAAAATAAACAAATGAATGGCAAAAGGAATGAAGATATACAGTAAATTTTGTTCACAGCAAAGATGTTTGCTTCAGTGTAATTAGCAGCTTAGGGTTAGGGTTAGTTAAGGTATTCCCCTAATAAAAAGGGGGACCATAGAGTGAAGGATTAGGGTTAGCGTTAGGGGAACATGTGAAAAGAATTGGACTCTGCTAAGGCTGCCTTTTTTCTCCAATTTTTTCGTAATGTTTCTGGAAAGGATTTGTAGGCACAGCCAAGGTGTTGCGGGAATCTGTTTTGGTGGCCTAAGGATCAGGTCTCTTTTTTTTTTTTACAGAGGATGTGGTCCTGTTTGTTTAATCAGACAGTGATCTCTGTTGTTTTATCTGTCCATCATTGGTGTTGCGTCGTTGACCAGTTTTATTCAGGTCAATGAATGTTTGTGTTAGTTAAGGTTTACCATCGGCTCATTTTCATTATCATTTGTTGACACCTGACTCTGTGGCGCAATGGTAGCGCGTCTTATTCCAGATCAGAAGGTTGTGTGTTCAAATCACATCAGGGTCAAAGATTTCTACTTAAACCTTCAAGGTTACACATCCATCGTCAGGACTGTGGAAGTTTGATTATCCAAACTGCAACGATGGAAAGGGTAACAATAACTGGTTAAAATCAGTGCTACAGAAAGCCCACGTTTATTGTAGGCACTCAATTGGACCGGAGAACTGCCATTGTGCTATCAGTTCACCACTTGTGTTGCATCATTGAACAGTTTTATTCAACTCAATGAATGTTTGTTATAATTAAGGTTTACCCTTACTAAAAAGGAGACTGCAGAGTGTGTTCCAACAACAGGGAGGTCACACTCCTCAGCCTCCCTGGTGAGGTCTTGTTAATGGTTCTGTAGAGGAAGGTCAGACGGATTGTCAACCCTCAGGTTCAGCTGGATCAGCTTTATACCATTAGGGGAATCCTGGAGATGTACGTGAGAATTTATCCAACCAATGAACATGTGTTTTGTGGATTTGGAGAAGGGTTTTGACCGCATTACTCAGGGGGCCCTGTGGGTGGCACTCCGTGAGTATGGGGTACCAGGGCTCCTGACACAGGCTCTTAGTTCCCCGAATGACCGGTGTCATAGCTCGGTCCGCATTGCCTGCAATAAGTCAAGCTCATTTCCAGTAAGAATTGGACTCTGCTAAGGCTGCCCTTTATCACCAATTTTGTTCATAACATATATAGACAGGATTAGTAGGCACAGCCAAGGTGTTGCGGGGATCTGTTTTTGTGTTGTACGGATCAGGGCTCTACATTTTACAGAGGATGTGGTCCTGATGGTTTTTTCGAACTGTGATCTCTGTTGTTTTATCTGTACATCACTGGTGTTGCATCTTTTAACAGTTGTTTTCAGGTCAATGAATGTTTGCCATACTTAAGGTTTACCTTCACATTTTTCTTATTTTCTGTGTTATAGGAAGGTGACTCTGTGGCGCAACGGTAGTGCGTCTGACTCCAGATCAGAAGGTTGTGTGTTCAAATCACATCAGTGTCAAGGCTTTCTACTTATGTGTTATGTGACATAACACCCATCAGGGATTTAGATTTTTTTTTTCATCCAAACAGTGCAAAGATGGAAAGGGTAACAATAACCTTATGTAAGCCGACTGGTTCAAATCGGTGCTACAGGAAGCCATTGTTTATTGTAGGCCCTCAATTGGACCAGAGTACTGTCGTTGGGCTATCACTAAATCACTTGTGTTGCATCATTAAACAGTTTTATTCAACTCAATGAATGCTTGTTATAATTAAGGTTTACCCCTAATAAAAAGGGGGCCGCACAGTGTGTTCCAACTACAAGGAGATCACACTCCTCAGTCTATCTGGTAATGTCGTTTTCGGGGATCTGGAGAGGAAGGTCAGATGAATTGTCCAACTTCAGATTCAGGAGCAACATTGTGGTTTTCGTCCTGGCCATGGAACGCTGGACCAGCTTTATACCTTTAGGTGGATCCTGGAGGGTGCGTGAGAGTTGGCCCAACCAATCTACATGTGTTTTGTGCATTTGGAGAAGGGTTTTGATTGCATTACTCAGGGGCATTGCAAGGGGCACTCTTTGAACATCGGGTACCAGGCCTTCTGATACAATCTGTTAGGTCACGAATGACAGGTATCATAGCATAGTCTGAATTGCCGGCAGTAAGTCGAGTTCATTTCCGGTAAGAATTGGCCTCTGCTAACGCAGCCCTTTATGACAACGTTTGTTCATAACATTTCTGGACAGGATTTGTAGGCACAGCCAAGGTGTTTTGTGAGGATCTGTTTTGGTGGCCTAAGGAGCAAGTCTCTCTTTTTTTTTTTTTTTTTTACAGAGGATGTGGTCCTGTTTGTTTAATCAGACAGTGATCTCTGTTGTTTTATCTGTACATCACTGGTGTTGCGTCGTTGAACAGTTTTATTCAGGTCATTGAATGTTTGTGTTAGTTAAGGTTTACCATCGGCTCATTTTCATTATCATTTGTTGACACCTGACTCTGTGGCGCAATGGTAGCGCTTCTGACTCCAGATCAGAAGGTTGTGTGTTTAAATCACATCAGGGTCAAAGACTTCTACTTAAACCTTCAAGGTTACACATCCATCGTCAGGACTGTAGATGTTTGATCATCCAAACTCCAACAATTGAAAGGGCAACAATAACCCTATGTAAACCAACTGGTTAAAATCAGTGGTACAGAACGCCGACGTTTATTGTAGGCACTCAATTGGACCAGAGAACTGCCATTGTGCTATCAGTTCACCACTTGTGTTGCATCATTGAACAGTTTTATTCAACTCAATGAATGCTTGTTATAATTAAGGTTTACCCTTACTAAAAAGGAGACTGCAGAGTGTGTTCCAACAACAGGGAGGTCACACTCCTCAGCCTCTCTGGTGAGGTCTTGTTAATGGTCCTGTAGAGGAAGGTCAGACGGATTGTCAACCCTCAGGTTCAGCTGGATCAGCTTTATACCATTAGGGGAATCCTGGAGATGTACGTGAGAGTTTATCCAACCAATGAACATGTGTTTTGTGGATTTGGAGAAGGGTTTTGACCGCATTACTCCGGGGGCCCTGTGGGTGGCACTCTGTGAGTATCGGGTGCCAGGGCTCCTTACATAGGCTCTTAGTTTCCCGAATGACCGGTGTCATAGCTCGGTCCGCATTGCCTGCAGTAAGTCAAGCTCATTTCCAGTAAGAATTGGACTCTGCTAAGGCTGCCCTTTATCACCAATTTTGTTCATAACATATATAGACAGGGTTAGTAGGCACAGCCAAGGTGTTGCGGGGATCTGTTTTTGTGTTGTACGGATCAGGGCTCTACATTTTACAGAGGATGTGGTCCTGATGGTTTTTTCGAACTGTGATCTCTGTTGTTTTATCTGTACATCACTGGTGTTGCACCTTTTAACAGTTGTTTTCAGGTCAATGAATGTTTGCCAAACTTAAGGTTTATCTTCACATTTTTACTATTTTCTATTTAATGGGCAGGTGACTCTGTGGCGCAACGGTAGCGCGTCTGACTCCAGATCAGAAGGTTGTGTGTTCAAGTCACATCAGGGTCAAGGCCTTCTACTTATGTGTTATGTGACATAACACCCATCAGGGATTTAGATATTTTTTTTCATCCAAACAGTGCAAAGATGGAAAGGGTAACAATAACCTTATGTAAGCCGACTGGTTCAAATCGGTGCTACAGGAAGCCATTGTTTATTGTAGGCCCTCAATTGTACCAGAGTACTGTCGTTGGGCTATCACTAAATCACTTGTGTTGCATCATTAAACAGTTTTATTCAACTCAATGAATGCTTGTTATAATTAAGGTTTAAACCTAATAAAAAGGGGGCCGCATAGTGTGTTCCAACTACAAGGAGATCACACTCCTCAGTCTATCTGGTAATGTCGTTTTCGTGGATCTGGAGAGGAAGGTCAGATGAATTGTCCAACTTCAGATTCAGGAGCAACATTGTGGTTTTCGTCCTGGCCATGGAACGCTGGACCAGCTTTATACCTTTAGGTGGATCCTGGAGGGTGCGTGAGAGTTGGCCCAACCAATCTACATGTGTTTTGTGCATTTGGAGAAGGGTTTTGATTGCATTACTCAGGGGCATTGCAGGGGGCACTCTTTGAACATCGGGTACCAGGCCTTCTGATACAATCTGTTAGGTCACCGAATGACAGGTATCATAGCATAGTCTGCATTGCCGGCAGTAAGTCGAGCTCATTTCCGGTAAGAATTGGCCTCTGCTAACGCAGCCCTTTATCACAACATTTGTTCATAACATTTCTGGACAGGATTTGTAGGCACAGCCAAGGTGTTTTGCGAGGATCTGTTTTGGTGGCCTAAGGAGCAAGTCTCTTTTTTTTTTTTTTTTTTTTACAGAGGATGTGGTCCTGTTTGTTTAATCAGACAGTGATCTCTGTTGTTTTATCTGTACATCACTGGTGTTGCGTCGTTGAACAGTTTTATTCAGGTCATTGAATGTTTGTGTTAGTTAAGGTTTACCATCGGCTCATTTTCATTATCATTTGTTGACACCTGACTCTGTGGCGCAATGGTAGCGCTTCTGACTCCAGATCAGAAGTTTGTGTGTTCAAATCACATCAGGGTCAAAGACTTCTACTTAAACCTTCAAGGTTACACATCCATCCTCAGGACTGTAGATGTTTGATCATCCAAACTGCAACGATGGAAAGGGCAACAATAACCCTACATAAACCAACTGGTTAAAATCAGTGCTACAGAAAGCCCACGTTTGTTGTAGTCACTCAATTGGACCGGAGAACTGCCATTGTGCTATCAGTTCACCACTTGTGTTGCATCATTGAACAGTTTTATTCAACTCAATGAATGTTTGTTATAATTAAGGTTTACCCTTACTAAAAAGGAGACTGCAGAGTGTGTTCCAACAACAGGGAGGTCACACTCCTCAGCCTCCCTGGTGAGGTCTTGTTAATGGTTCTGTAGAGGAAGGTCAGACGGATTGTCAACCCTCAGGTTCAGCTGGATCAGCTTTATACCATTAGGGGAATCCTGGAGATGTACGTGAGAATTTATCCAACCAATGAACATGTGTTTTGTGGATTTGGAGAAGGGTTTTGACCGCATTACTCAGGGGGCCCTGTGGGTGGCACTCCGTGAGTATGGGGTACCAGGGCTCCTGACACAGGCTCTTAGTTCCCCGAATGACCGGTGTCATAGCTCGGTCCGCATTGCCTGCAATAAGTCAAGCTCATTTCCAGTAAGAATTGGACTCTGCTAAGGCTGCCCTTTATCACCAATTTTGTTCATAACATATATAGACAGGATTAGTAGGCACAGCCAAGGTGTTGCGGGGATCTGTTTTTGTGTTGTACGGATCAGGGCTCTACATTTTACAGAGGATGTGGTCCTGATGGTTTTTTCGAACTGTGATCTCTGTTGTTTTATCTGTACATCACTGGTGTTGCATCTTTTAACAGTTGTTTTCAGGTCAATGAATGTTTGCCAAACTTAAGGTTTACCTTCACATTTTTCTTATTTTCTGTTTGATAGGCAGGTGACTCTGTGGCGCAACAGTAGCGCGTCTGACTCCAGATCAGAAGGTTGTGTGTTCAAATCACATCAGTGTCAAGGCTTTCTACTTATGTGTTATGTGACATAACACCCATCAGGGATTTAGATTTTTTTTTCATCCAAACCGTGCAAAGATGGAAAGGGTAACAATAACCTTATGTAAGCCGACTGGTTCAAATCGGTGCTACATGAAGCCATAGTTTATTGTAGGCCCTCAATTGTACCAGAGTACTGTCGTTGGGCTATCACTAAATCACTTGTGTTGCATCATTAAACAGTTTTATTCAACTCAATGAATGCTTGTTATAATTAAGGTTTACCCCTAATAAAAAGGGGGCCGCACAGTGTGTTCCAACTACAAGGAGATCACACTCCTCAGTCTATCTGGTAATGTCGTTTTCGGGGATCTGGAGAGGAAGGTCAGATGAATTGTCCAACTTCAGATTCAGGAGCAACATTGTGGTTTTCGTCCTGGCCATGGAACGCTGGACCAGCTTTATACCTTTAGGTGGATCCTGGAGGGTGCGTGAGAGTTGGCCCAACCTATCTACATGTGTTTTGTGCATTTGGAGAAGGGTTTTGATTGCATTACTCAGGGGCATTGCAGGGGGCACTCTTTGAACATCGGGTACCAGGCCTTCTGACACAATCTGTTAGGTCACGAATGACAGGTATCATAGCATAGTCTGAATTGCCGGCAGTAAGTCGAGCTCATTTCCGGTAAGAATTGGCCTCTGCTAACGCAGCCCTTTATCACAACGTTTGTTCATAACAGTTCTGGACAGGATTTGTAGGCACAGCCAAGGTGTTTTGTGAGGATCTGTTTTGGTGGCCTAAGGAGCAAGTCTCTTTTTTTTTTTTTTTTACAGAGGATGTGGTCCTGTTTGTTTAATCAGACAGTGATCTCTGTTGTTTTATCTGTACATCACTGGTGTTGCGTCGTTGAACAGTTTTATTCAGGTCATTGAATGTTTGTGTTAGTTAAGGTTTACCATCGGCTCATTTTCTTTATCATTTGTTGACACCTGACTCTGTGGCGCAATGGTAGCGCTTCTGACTCCAGATGAGAAGGTTGTGTGTTCAAATCACATCAGGGTCAAAGACTTCTACTTAAATCTTCAAGGTTACACATCCATCGTCAGGACTGTAGATGTTTGATCATCCAAACTCCAACAATGAATAGGGCAACAATAACCCTACATAAACCAACTGGTTAAAATCAGTGCTACAGAAAGCCCGCGTTTATTGTAGGCACTCAATTGGACCAGAGAACTGCCATTGTGCTATCAGTTCACCACTTGTGTTGCATCATTGAACAGTTTTATTCAACTCAATGAATGTTTGTTATAATTAAGGTTTACCCTTACTAAAAAGGAGACTGCAGAGTGTGTTCCAACAACAGGGAGGTCACACTCCTCAGCCTCCCTGGTGAGGTCTTGTTAATGGTTCTGTAGAGGAAGGTCAGACGGATTGTCAACCCTCAGGTTCAGCTGGATCAGCTTTATACCATTAGGGGAATCCTGGAGATGTACGTGAGAATTTATCCAACCAATGAACATGTGTTTTGTGGATTTGGAGAAGGGTTTTGGCCGCATTACTCAGGGGGCCCTGTGGGTGGCACTCCGTGAGTATGGGGTACCAGGGCTCCTGACACAGGCTCTTAGTTCCCCGAATGACCGGTGTCATAGCTCGGTCCGCATTGCCTGCAATAAGTCAAGCTCATTTCCAGTAAGAATTGGACTCTGCTAAGGCTGCCCTTTATCACCAATTTTGTTCATAACATATATAGACAGGATTAGTAGGCACAGCCAAGGTGTTGCGGGGATCTGTTTTTGAGTTCTACGGATCAGGGCTCTACATTTTACAGAGGATGTGGTCCTGATGGTTTTTTCGAACTGTGATCTCTGTTGTTTTATCTGTACATCACTGGTGTTGCATCTTTTAACAGTTGTTTTCAGGTCAATGAATGTTTGCCAAACTTAAGGTTTACCTTCACATTTTTCTTATTTTCTGTTTTATAGGCAGGTGACTCTGTGGCGCAACGGTAGTGCGTCTGACTCCAGATTAGAAGGTTGTGTGTTCAAATCACATAAGTGTCAAGGCCTTCTACTTATGTGTTATGTGACATAACACCCATCAGGGATTTAGATTTTTTTTTTCATCCAAACCGTGCAAAGATAGAAAGGGTAACAATAACCTTATGTAAGCCGACTGGTTCAAATCGGTGCTACATGAAGCCATAGTTTATTGTAGGCCCTCAATTGTACCAGAGTACTGTCGTTGGGCTATCACTAAATCACTTGTGTTGCATCATTAAACAGTTTTATTCAACTCAATGAATGCTTGTTATAATTAAGGTTTACCCCTAATAAAAAGGGGGCCGCACAGTGTGTTCCAACTACAAGGAGATCACACTCCTCAGTCTATCTGGTAATGTCGTTTTCGGGGATCTGGAGAGGAAGGTCAGATGAATTGTCCAACTTCAGATTCAGGAGCAACATTGTGGTTTTCGTCCTGGCCATGGAACGCTGGACCAGCTTTATACCTTTAGGTGGATCCTGGAGGGTGCGTGAGAGTTGGCCCAACCAATCTACATGTGTTTTGTGCATTTGGAGAAGGGTTTTGATTGCATTACTCAGGGGCATTGCAGGGGGCACTCTTTGAACATCGGGTACCAGGCCTTCTGACACAATCTGTTAGGTCACGAATGACAGGTATCATAGCATAGTCTGAATTGCCGGCAGTAAGTCGAGCTCATTTCCGGTAAGAATTGGCCTCTGCTAACGCAGCCCTTTATCACAACGTTTGTTCATAACATTTCTGGACAGGATTTGTAGGCACAGCCAAGGTGTTTTGTGAGGATCTGTTTTGGTGGCCTAAGGAGCAAGTCTCTTTTTTTTTTTTTTTTTTTACAGAGGATGTGGTCCTGTTTGTTTAATCAGACAGTGATCTCTGTTGTTTTATCTGTACATCACTGGTGTTGCGTCGTTGAACAGTTTTATTCAGGTCATTGAATGTTTGTGTTAGTTAAGGTTTACCATCGGCTCATTTTCTTTATCATTTGTTGACACCTGACTCTGTGGCGCAATGGTAGCGCTTCTGACTCCAGATCAGAAGGTTGTGTGTTCAAATCACATCAGGGTCAAAGACTTCTACTTAAATCTTCAAGGTTACACATCCATCGTCAGGACTGTAGATGTTTGATCATCCAAACTCCAACAATGGATAGGGCAACAATAACCCTACATAAACCAACTGGTTAAAATCAGTGCTACAGAAAGCCCACGTTTATTGTAGGCACTCAATTGGACCAGAGAACTGCCATTGTGCTATCAGTTCACCACTTGTGTTGCATCATTGAACAGTTTTATTCAACTCAATGAATGTTTGTTATAATTAAGGTTTACCCTTACTAAGAAGGAGACTGCAGAGTGTGTTCCAACAACAGGGAGGTCACACTCCTCAGCCTCCCTGGTAAGGTCTTGTTAATGGTCCTGTAGAGGAAGGTCAGACGGATTGTCAACCCTCAGGTTCAGCTGGATCAGCTTTATACCATTAGGGGAATCCTGGAGATGTACGTGAGAATTTATCCAACCAATGAACATGTGTTTTGTGGATTTGGAGAAGGGTTTTGACCGCATTACTCAGGGGGCCCTGTGGGTGGCACTCCGTGAGTATGGGGTACCAGGGCTCCTGACACAGGCTCTTAGTTCCCCGAATGACCGGTGTCATAGCTCGGTCCGCATTGCCTGCAATAAGTCAAGCTCATTTCCAGTAAGAATTGGACTCTGCTAAGGCTGCCCTTTATCACCAATTTTGTTCATAACATATATAGACAGGATTAGTAGGCACAGCCAAGGTGTTGCGGGGATCTGTTTTTGTGTTGTACGGATCAGGGCTCTACATTTTACAGAGGATGTGGTCCTGATGGTTTTTTTGAACTGTGATCTCTGTTGTTTTATCTGTACATCACTGGTGTTGCACCTTTTAACAGTTGTTTTCAGGTCAATGAATGTTTGCCAAACTTAAGGTTTATCTTCACATTTTTACTATTTTCTATTTAATGGGCAGGTGACTCTGTGGTGCAACGGTAGCGCGTCTGACTCCAGATCAGAAGGTTGTGTGTTCAAGTCACATCAGGGTCAAGGCCTTTTACTTATGTGTTATGTGACATAACACCCATCAGGGATTTAGATATTTTTTTTCATCCAAACAGTGCAAAGATGGAAAGGGTAACAATAACCTTATGTAAGCCGACTGGTTCAAATCGGTGCTACAGGAAGCCATTGTTTATTGTAGGCCCTCAATTGGACCAGAGTACTGTCGTTGGGCTATCACTAAATCACTTGTGTTGCATCATTAAACAGTTTTATTCAACTCAATGAATGCTTGTTATAATTAAGGTTTAAACCTAATAAAAAGGGGGCCGCATAGTGTGTTCCAACTACAAGGAGATCACACTCCTCAGTCTATCTGGTAATGTCGTTTTCGTGGATCTGGAGAGGAAGGTCAGATGAATTGTCCAACTTCAGATTCAGGGGCAACATTGTGGTTTTCGTCCTGGCCATGGAACGCTGGACCAGCTTTATACCTTTAGGTGGATCCTGGAGGGTGCGTGAGAGTTGGCCCAACCAATCTACATGTGTTTTGTGCATTTGGAGAAGGGTTTTGATTGCATTACTCAGGGGCATTGCAGGGGGCACTCTTTGAACATCGGGTACCAGGCCTTCTGATACAATCTGTTAGGTCACCGAATGACATGTATCATAGCATAGTCTGCATTGCCGGCAGTAAGTCGAGCTCATTTCCGGTAAGAATTGGCCTCTGCTAACACAGCCCTTTATCACAACATTTGTTCATAACATTTCTGGACAGGATTTGTAGGCACAGCCAAGGTGTTTTGCGAGGATCTGTTTTGGTGGCCTAAGGAGCAAGTCTCTTTTTTTTTTTTTACAGAGGATGTGGTCCTGT
The DNA here is from genome assembly GCF_043380555.1 of Nothobranchius furzeri. Lineage (NCBI taxonomy): Eukaryota > Metazoa > Chordata > Actinopteri > Cyprinodontiformes > Nothobranchiidae > Nothobranchius > Nothobranchius furzeri. Next base: position 15,977,241 of record NC_091742.1, read on the forward strand.
TTGTTTAATCAGACAGTGATCTCTGTTGTTTTATCTGTACATCACTGGTGTTGCGTCGTTGAACAGTTTTATTCAGGTCATTGAATGTTTGTGTTAGTTAAGGTTTACCATCGGCTCATTTTCATTATCATTTGTTGACACCTGACTCTGTGGCGCAATGATAGCGCGTCTGACTCCAGATCAGAAGGTTGTGTGTTCAAATCACATCAGGGTCAAAGACTTCTACTTAAACCTTCAAGGATACATGTCCATCGTCAGGACTGTAGATGTTTGATCATCCAAACTGCAACGATGGAAAGGGTAACAATAACCTTATGTAAGCCAACTGGTTAAAATCTGTGGTACAGAAAGTTGACGTTTATTGTAGGCCCTCAATTGGACCAGAGTACTGTCATTGGGCTATCACTAAATCACTTGTGTTGCATCATTAAACAGTTTTATTCAACTCAATGAATGCTTGTTATAATTAAGGTTTACCCCTAATAAAAAGGGGGCCTCACTGTGTGTTCCAACTACAAGGAGATCACACTCCTCAGTCTATCTGGTAATGTCGTTTTCGGGGATCTGGAGAGGAAGGTCAGATGGATTGTCCAACTTCAGATTCAGGAGCAACATAGTGGTTTTCGTCCTGGCCATGGAACGCTGGACCAGCTTTATACCTTTAGGTGGATCCTGGAGGGTGCGTGAGAGTTGGCCCAACCAATCTACATGTGTTTTGTGCATTTGGAGAAGGGTTTTGACTGCATTACTCAGGGGCATTGCAGGGGGCACTCTTTGAACATCGGGTACCAGGCCTTCTGATACAATCTGTTAGGTCACCGAATGACAGGTATCATAGCATAGTCTGCATTGCCGGCAGTAAGTCGAGCTCATTTCCGGTAAGAATTGGCCTCTGCTAACGCAGCCTTTTATCACAACATTTGTTCATAACATTTCTGGACAGGATTTGTAGGCACAGCCAAGGTGTTTTGCGAGGATCTGTTTTGGTGGCCTAAGGAGCAAGTCTCTTTTTTTTTTTTTTTTTACAGAGGATGTGGTCCTGTTTGTTTAATCAGACAGTGATCTCTGTTGTTTTATCTGTACATCACTGGTGTTGCGTCGTTGAACAGTTTTATTCAGGTCATTGAATGTTTGTGTTAGTTAAGGTTTACCATCGGCTCATTTTCATTATCATTTGTTGACACCTGACTCTGTGGCGCAATGGTAGCGCGTCTGACTCCAGATCAGAAGGTTGTGTGTTCAAATCACATCAGGGTCAAAGACTTCTACTTAAACCTTCAAGGTTACATATCCATCGTCAGGACTGTAGATGTTTGATCATCCAAACTGCAACGATGGAAAGGGCAACAATAACCCTATATAAGCCAACTGGTTAAAATCAGTGCTACAGAAAGCCGATGTTTATTGTAGGCACTCAATTGGACCAGAGAACTGCCATTGTGCTGTCAGTTCACCATTTATGTTGCATCATTGAACAGTTTTATTCAACTCAATGAATGTTTGTTATAATTAAGGTTTACCCTTACTAAAAAGGAGACTGCAGAGTGTGTTCCAACAACAGGGAGGTCACACTCCTCAGCCTCCCTGGTGAGGTCTTGTTAATGGTTCTGTAGAGGAAGGTCAGACGGATTGTCAACCCTCAGGTTCAGCTGGATCAGCTTTATACCATTAGGGGAATCCTGGAGATGTACGTGAGAGTTTATCCAACCAATGAACATGTGTTTTGTGGATTTGGAGAAGGGTTTTGACCGCATTACTCAGGGGGCCCTGTGGGTGGCACTCTGTGAGTATCGGGTACCAGGGCTCCTTACACAGGCTCTTAGTTTCCCGAATGACCGGTGTCATAGCTCAGTCCGCATTGCCTGCAATAAGTCAAGCTCATTTCCAGTAAGAATTGGACTCTGCTAAGGCTGCCCTTTATCACCAATTTTGTTCAAAACATATATAGACAGGATTAGTAGGCACAGCCAAGGTGTTGCGAGGATCTGTTTTTGTGTTGTACGGATCAGGGCTCTACATTTTACAGAGGATGTGGTCCTGATGGTTTTTTCGAACTGTGATCTCTGTTGTTTTATCTGTACATCACTGGTGTTGCATCTTTTAACAGTTGTTTTCAGGTCAATGAATGTTTGCCATACTTAAGGTTTACCTTCACATTTTTCTTATTTTCTGTGTTCTAGGCAGGTGACTCTGTGGCGCAACGGTAGCGTGTCTGACTCCAGATCAGAAGGTTGTGTGTTCAAGTCACATCAGGGTGAAGGCCTTCTGCTTATGTGTTATGTGACATAACACCCACCAGGGAGTTAGATTTTTTTTTTCATCCAAACAGTGCAAAGATGGAAAGGGTAACAATAACCTTATGTAAGCCGACTGGTTCAAATCGGTGCTACAGGAAGCCATAGTTTATTGTAGGCCCTCAATTGGACCAGATTACTGTCGTTGGGCTATCACTACATCACTTGTGTTGCATCATTAAACAGTTTTATTCAACTCAAGGAATGCTTGTTATAATTAAGGTTTACCCCTAATAAAAAGGGGGGCCTCACAGTGTGTTCCAACTAAAAGGAGATCACACTCCTCAGTCTATCTGGTAATGTCGTTTTCGGGGATCTGGAGAGGAAGGTCAGATGGATTGTCCAACTTCAGATTCAGGAGTGTTCTAAAATAAAATGTTTTATTTTATTTTAATTACCTTAAAAGACTCAAAGTCTCTTTTTACACTTTATATTTATTTAATCAGGATCGTTGTCAAGTCGACGCCAGAAACAATGAAACACAACTTGAATATCAGATGAACAACAAGGCTTTATTCAACCGGCATTCATACAAGTTATCAATCATGAACGAAACATTTCTCTTACCGTTGCTTATGGGTGGAGAGCTGAACACCCCAGTTAGAAAACGTAATCCATGAACCTCGTCAAATAGAATCCTTCAAACAGCTCTAACAGCTCTGAGCTCTGCTCTGCTCCTTATACATTCCCTGATGTGCGTGCAAAGCTGCACACCTCCACCAGGATTACCTTGATTACATCCTCATGATCACATTATGTTCGGCTCTACCATGATTATCCTCATGATAAGTGTGATTGACAAACAGTAGTGATCAATAACTTATATAAAGCAATTATACAACAGATGACAAGTTCATTTTTATTACATTCCACTCTTGAACTTTTCATCTAATTTATGTAACATCATGGATCCATCACCATTTCCCCATCAAAACCAACGTCATTTATAACATACCTTGTAGTTCCACTTTAATTTTCATCGTAGTCTTTGCATTATTACCCAATTTATTTCTCTTCTTAATCGAATAACATACCAACAAATAATAAGATTACACAATGTTAGAATGCTGATTATAATTAATGCTGCAATCATAGGTGGAATTAGCACTTTATTAGCGGTACTCGACATGCCTGTAAATATATCCCACCAATGATGAGCGGAAGCCTGTTCAATCAATGTAGCAACATGTTTTATTTCCCCTTGTGCCACAAGAGTAGACACCATGAGCCTGGAAAGGTTGGACCTATGAGAGTCAATCAATTTTGCCACTTCAGTGGAACCATCCAATGCGCATTTGAATTGTTCCAGTGAGAGTGTCCAAGGGGAGTGTAAAACCTCCCATTGTATCTTAGTCAGCCGACTAGATACAGTGTAATTACTCAACCAATAGGTCACGTTATTCCATTCCCACATATGTATACCCTTGAGACAACCTGAAAAGGGAACTGAAGGTACCTGTGGGGAATTGGTCATTGTAGCCACGCATAAGGTGTTAGGACCCACCTGCCAAAACTGTTCCTCTGGGGGTGTGACCGTCCAATCACAGAGTACGACCCTTGAATCAGTGAAACATGGATTGCTATGTCCTTTTACCAATGGGCAGGCTAAACCCTTATCAGTCTCATCACAGTGTTTTACTTCATATGTTCGATTTGTTTTAACATCCCACCACTCTCCACTAACATGGAGATACCAAAACCCTTTAGTGGTTATCACCGGCAGTATCTGATATCTACACACAGTCATTACTGATGTCATATTATACTGATCCCAGTATCCAGTACACATAGATTTATTACAAATCGTCATTTCTGCATGTAGCTGTAGCCATAATGAACTACTGATGTTCCATAATGTTCGCCATGCATGATAGTTATTACTCATTACCTGTATTTGAAACCTATTTCTCTGTGTCTCAGCATGAATAGTCTGCAAGGAACAGACTGTCCAATTACCTATGTGTGACAAATTATGCAATGCATCATAAGTTTCATTCCAAAGCTTTAGATTCCATTTAAATACACTTTTCCACACATCACTTCCTTCTAACTGACTAGATACAGTCGAAGGCATCCATCTTGCAGTCTTGGTGACAGCTTGTGCGGTGTATTCTCCAGTGTTGGACAGCATAGTTCGTGTCACCTCATTGTCTGCTGTGTTAGCCAGACCATACAAAGTTCCAGTTCCTCCTAGCACGGTGTCATACCATGCTCGCCTCCTCCTGTTACAAGGCGGAATAGGAGGGAATTTCACAGTCCATCGCACATATTCGGCTACCCTTATTTGTCCCATTTGTTGACAAGTGTGAACCAGGGGAGCTACAGCTGTCTGCGTAGCTCTGGCTGTGTCGGGCAGCACCCAGAATATGTACAAATAGGCGTGTCCTCCTGTGATTACAGTTCCATTCCTGATCCGGAAATCGCGATCAACCTTCATACTCCAATTTGTGCCATTTTGTATGCAAGTACCATTCCCCTGATGGTATGCACAGATGCGCGCTGCAGAATTAAAGGTTACTGTTGATCCTTGAACCAACACCCCCGGGCTGATCACCCTTCCTCGGATTTTAAGACATCCTCTGCACCGGTACATCTTACCGGTAGATGTTAGGTTTCCCAAGTAGCAAGCGTCATTTGCTCTGCATGTGAATGTGCCTTGAGTGCGGTTGGACATACTGCTAACCAATTCCAGATGGCCCATGACCCCTTCTTCCAACACTTGTCCTTCCGTGAGCCCCTACCAGAAATGTGCCCTCAGTGCGATGACAGCGAGGACATGGAGGACGATGACCAAACATCCGACACCACCAGGTCCGCGGAGCCCATCCATCGCCTCGACAAGGGTTCAATCCTTTTGTAGGGGAAGGGGACCCAGTCAACCACCGTCACTCAGACACCCGCCTATGGGATACATACAAAACTGCAGATAGAATGACAAGCATTAATTTTCTCTCCTGTAACATTTGTTTATCGGAATATTAATCCATTTTTCCTCTCCGGGGAACAATACACTTACCACAGCATCTTTTCCCTGTGCAATAATCTCTCCAGCTCTGGGAGGACCATTGAGCTGCTCCACCCACACTTTTGCCCCCGCAGTAAAGTCTGATGATCCAAACCCAGTTTCACCCCTCTGAGTGATAGTGGTAGGTTTAGTAATCTCTTCAACTTTGGACATTACACACCGTTTGATTACTAACTGAGCTATCTTGTCTCCTTTTTCCAGTACCAACGGTTCTTTACCTGTATGCTGACACACCACACCTATTTCCCCTTGATAGTCTGAGTCTATTACCCCAGCTAAAATGGTTAGACCCCTCAAAGCTAAACCACTTCTTGGACACACATGAGCATAAGTTCCTGGTGGACATTGAATTCCCAATCCTGTTTTTACCACTGTCACTTTATTGGTTACTAAAGTGATGCTTTCCAAGATTTTAAGATCTAATCCCACAGAGCCCGCAGTTGCTCTAACAGGGAGTTCTGCCTCAGAAGTTAGTTTCCACATTCGTATAGGAGGGTCAGTAGAAGTTGTTTCCCTTCCTGCCCTGGCAACCATTAGCATCAGTGGAGTAACTCCATCCCCCACGGGTCTGTTATTTAACTGATGTACTGCCCTAGTCAGATTTTCTCTCCATTTGTCCAAAGAATTAGTAACCGATAGTTTCCTTAGTTTCTCTTTCAGTAACCCATTCATTCTCTCAATGAGTCCACTAGCTTTCGGGTGATATGCTACATGATAGATCCATTCTACCGCGTTGTTCTCTGCCCATTCTTTGATCTTATTTCCAGTGAAATGGGTACCATTATCAGTCTGAACCTGCAAAGGTAGTCCATAATAGGTCTCTATTAATGACAGACATTTCAATGTAGCCTCCTGATTGGCGTTATGACACGGATGCACCACCAGTACCCCTGACACCGTATCCACGGCTGTGCATGCATACTTACAGTTTTTACTTTTTGGCAATGGTCCAATGAAATCAATCTGCCAACACTGTCCCGCTTGTTTACCTCGATGTATCTGTCCCTGTATATGTCGAGGGATTCTCTTTTTCTGATGTTGACAAGGTTCACAATCTTCTATGGCAGTTTTAATATCATCAATGATGAGATCTATTCCTCTGTCCCTCGCCCATTTCAATGTTCCCTGCACACCCCAATGTCCAGCAGTAACGTGAGCCCATTTGGCTAATCCAGGACTTGATTGTCTTACAGCCTGAATTTTCACTATCTTATCTACAGTCTGATTATGCAGGGATTCAGGATCATTGTTATTAGTATGAGCATCCACATGTAATACTGACACAGGAATATTTTGGCATTTCTCCCAAATGTCCTTCCATAGGTCAGCTCCCCAAACCTCTTTTGAATGTATCTTCCATTGTGTAGCATGCCAAGTTGGCATCCAAGTTAACATTCCTTGGGCTACTGACCAGGAGTCAGTATAAATACTTACTCCCTGCACCCCAGCCACCATTATTACCATGTGTACTGCTTTCAACTCCGCCCATTGACTACTCTTTCCTGTCCCTGTGAGTTCCATAACTTGTTGTGTACCAGGGTTAAATGCCCCAGCCTTCCATTTCCTGGTTCCTGCCACATATTGACAGGAACCATCAGTGAACCAGGCTCGCTCCTGCTGCTCTGGGGTGAGTTCGCTCCATCTTACCCCCAGTTTCACAGGAGAATCCTGGATTGGTTTTTCCTCAAAAGGCACTTCATCCATTTCTGGAACGTCTGCCACTTGCTCGTGGAGCATTGATACTCCTTTTTCTACAATGTTTCCCTTTATTTTATCAGGATTGCCATGAATTACCGAGGCCTCCGCCCCAGTGTCAACCAATGCCATTACTGTCTGTACTGATTTTTTCCAATAAATCTGTAATTCCACATGTGGTCTGATATCATTTATTGACCATCCTGAGGCACTGGCAACAACCTGAGCTTGACCTTCATCCTATTCATCATCATGTTCCCTTCGGTGCTGTTTTTTCTTTCTACGCTTCACTGCCGCCACCTGATAACACTCATCTGAACTCTCCTCCTCTGAAGATTCCTTGGGAGGGGCGGAAGGTTCAGCAGGCTTCGACGCCACCTCCCTGATCACATTCTGCAACATTCCAACCAATTCTGACACAGACATCCTGTCGTCCTTTTCAGGACAATGTCTGAACTGACAATGGACCTTCAGTCCCATTTGGCTGCATTTCTCCATCAATGCATTAGTGGGCAATCCATCAATCTCCTCAAACGGCACTCCCGCTTGTCGCAGTGCCCTCCACAGATCTGTTCTAGAGGGGCCCATTGCCCCCCCTTTACGACCCCTTGAATGTGGATCAATCCTGGGTTTATTTTCAGTTCTAGCTCCCTCTCTCCTCGTCTCAGACCAATCACCCAGCGTGGTGAGTTCGCCAAGACGATCTTTTATCGCGGCAAAAGTCTGGTCTGCCGCGCCAAACAACAAGCTGGTCACCATGGGTTTATAATGTGGTGGGGCATGTCTGATGAGGTGATCTCTAGTTGCCTTAGAGATGTTACAGTCCACCACTCCAGCTCCCCCGTTTCGAGCCACTTGCTCTCTAATAGTGAGTCTGGTGAGCCGCTGAATGGCATCTCTCACTGTCTGCCATTGCCCTTTAATCTCAGACCAGTCCGCCGTGGTAGGATAGATTACATGACATGCCAGAGCATATGCATCCCCCACATTGAAATCTTCATCAGCTGGCAATGCCCGGACTGTAGCCCGGTATTCAGCATTTATCTGTGCATCAGTACTTAATCCTGAAAATCTCATGGCATCACCGGCATCTATGGCTATATCACACGCGCCATCCTCCATAAGGCGATTAAGCCAGGAGTCAGTTGGTTCGCCTGGGCGCTGTTTCAGCTTCCCATTCATGTGATTTAACTCATCTTGTGAATAATCCTCTAGCGTTGTTAGCAGCCTAGGGGCGGGTTGTGGCTGCTGTTGTAACATCCTTCTTATATTACCCGCCTCATCGAGTTCCGGCCGTCCCTGATCATCCACCATATCTACCAGTATTGGTGGAATAATTTGCTGTTCTCGCCGACGCCTAGTAATAGGTCTTTGTTCTGACATCTTTATCCCCTGTAATGATGGATACAAGGGCTGAGGTGGTGGGTCAGGTTTAATCGCCCACTCCTCCTCCTCATCATCCCCCCAAAGATCCCCGTTCCATTTCTCTGGGTTCCAATCTTCACCAACATTCTTTACAAACGCCCGGATCTGAGCAGGACCTGCTCTACGAGGTCGCTTCTTTTCCTTCCTTTGCGCTCGAGACACAAAAGTCAGCGTTTTATCCAAAACATTCTGAGCATGCTTTAGCTCTTTCCCCATCACACACACTCTCTGCTCAAACTCTGAGCATGATTTTTCAACTTCTTCAGCATGGATTTTCTCCTGCGCCGCTCGCTCTCTACAACTGCTCAATTCTAACTCCTGTTTTTTCCATGCTTCTGCAAAAAGCCACATCATATCTCTCACTCCTGCCAGCGGCGCTTTTTCTTTAACTTCTATCCGCGTCAAACGGTCCAGCACCACGGCGGGGCTGACCACTCCATTTAACTCTCCCCACGGCCCAGGGCGTCCACCGCGCTGCCTTAACATATCACCAATGGTTCGGAACTCCTCCGTTTCCCAGCCGGGAATCGGCACGGGAATCGGCGTTCCCTCCCCAGAAGCACTCGGCTCCTTTTTGCTTCTCCAAAAACTCTTCATTGTTGCTGGAATAGCTTGACTGATCCTGTTCGTGACGCCAAAAATGTTCTAAAATAAAATGTTTTATTTTATTTTAATTACCTTAAAAGACTCAAAGTCTCTTTTTACACTTTATATTTATTTAATCAGGATCGTTGTCAAGTCGACGCCAGAAACAATGAAACACAACTTGAATATCAGATGAACAACAAGGCTTTATTCAACCGGCATTCATACAAGTTATCAATCATGAACGAAACATTTCTCTTACCGTTGCTTATGGGTGGAGAGCTGAACACCCCAGTTAGAAAACGTAATCCATGAACCTCGTCAAATAGAATCCTTCAAACAGCTCTAACAGCTCTGAGCTCTGCTCTGCTCCTTATACATTCCCTGATGTGCGTGCAAAGCTGCACACCTCCACCAGGATTACCTTGATTACATCCTCATGATCACATTATGTTCGGCTCTACCATGATTATCCTCATGATAAGTGTGATTGACAAACAGTAGTGATCAATAACTTATATAAAGCAATTATACAACAGATGACAAGTTCATTTTTATTACAAGGAGCAACATTGTGGTTTTCGTCCTGGCCATGGAACGCTGGACCAGCTTTATACCTTTAGGTGGATCCTGGAGGGTGCGTGAGAGTTGGCCCAACCAATCTACATGTGTTTTGTGCATTTGGAGAAGGGTTTTGACTGCATTACTCAGGGGCATTGCAGGGGGCACTCTTTGAACATCGGGTACCAGGCCTTCTGATACGATCTGTTAGGTCACCGAATGACAGGTATCATAGCATAGTCTGCATTGCCGGCAGTAAGTCGAGCTCATTTCCGGTAAGAATTGGCCTCTGCTAACGCAGCCCTTTATCACAACATTTGTTCATAACATTTCTGGACAGGATTTGTAGGCACAGCCAAGGTGTTTTGCGAGGATCTGTTTTGGTGGCCTAAGGAGCAAGTCTCTTTTTTTTTTTTTTTTTACAGAGGATGTGGTCCTGTTTGTTTAATCAGACAGTGATCTCTGTTGTTTTATCTGTACATCACTGGTGTTGCGTCGTTGAACAGTTTTATTCAGGTCATTGAATGTTTGTGTTAGTTAAGGTTTACCATCGGCTCATTTTCATTATCATTCATTGACACCTGACTCTGTGGCGCAATGGTAGCGCGTCTGACTCCAGATGAGAAGGTTGTGTGTTCAAATCACATCAGGCCCAAAGACTGCTACTTAAACCTTCAAGGTTACACATCCATCGTCAGGACTGTAGATGTTTGATCATCCAAACTGCAACGATGGAAAGGGCAACAAAAACCCTATATAAGCCAACTGGTTAAAATCAGTGCTACAGAAAGCCGATGTTTATTGTAGGCACTCAATTGGACCAGAGAACTGCCATTGTGCTGTCAGTTCACCACTTGTGTTGCATCATTGAACAGTTTTATTCAACTCAATGAATGTTTGTTATAATTAAGGTTTACCCTTACTAAAAAGGAGACTGCAGAGTGTGTTCCAACAACAGGGAGGTCACACTCCTCAGCCTCCCTGGTGAGGTCTTGTTAATGGTTCTGTAGAGGAAGGTCGAACGGATTGTCAACCCTCAGGTTCAGCTGGATCAGCTTTATACCATTAGGGGAATCCTGGAGATGTACGTGAGAGTTTATCCAACCAATGAACATGTGTTTTGTGGATTTGGAGGAGGGTTTTGACCGCATTACTCAGGGGGCCCTGTGGGTGGCACTCTGTGAGTATCGGGTACCAGGGCTCCTTACACAGGCTCTTAGTTTCCCGAATGACCGGTGTCATAGCTCAGTCCGCATTGCCTGCAATAAGTCAAGCTCATTTCCAGTAAGAATTGGACTCTGCTAAGGCTGCCCTTTATCACCAATTTTGTTCAAAACATATATAGACAGGATTAGTAGGCACAGCCAAGGTGTTGCGAGGATCTGTTTTTGTGTTGTACGGATCAGGGCTCTACATTTTACAGAGGATGTGGTCCTGATGGTTTTTTCGAACTGTGATCTCTGTTGTTTTATCTGTACATCACTGGTGTTGCATCTTTTAACAGTTGTTTTCAGGTCAATGAATGTTTGCCATACTTAAGGTTTACCTTCACATTTTTCTTATTTTCTGTGTTATAGGAAGGTGACTCTGTGGCGCAACGGTAGCGCGTCTGACTCCAGATCAGAAGGTTGTGTGTTCAAGTCACATCAGGGTGAAGGCCTTCTGCTTATGTGTTATGTGACATAACACCCACCAGGGAGTTAGATTTTTTTTTTCATCCAAACAGTGCAAAGATAGAAAGGGTAACAATAACCTTATGTAAGCCGACTGGTTCAAATCGGTGCTACAGGAAGCCATAGTTTATTGTAGGCCCTCAATTGGACCAGAGTACTGTCGTTGGGCTATCACTACATCACTTGTGTTGCATCATTAAACAGTTTTATTCAACTCAATGAATGCTTGTTATAATTAAGGTTTACCCCTAATAAAAAGGGGGGCCGCACAGTGTGTTCCAACTAAAAGGAGATCACACTCCTCAGTCTATCTGGTAATGTCGTTTTCGGGGATCTGGAGAGGAAGGTCAGATGGATTGTCCAACTTCAGATTCAGGAGCAACATTGTGGTTTTCGTCCTGGCCATGGAACGCTGGACCAGCTTTATACCTTTAGGTGGATCCTGGAGGGTGCGTGAGAGTTGGCCCAACCAATCTACATGTGTTTTGTGCATTTGGAGAAGGGTTTTGACTGCATTACTCAGGGGCATTGCAGGGGGCACTCTTTGAACATCGGGTACCAGGCCTTCTGATACGATCTGTTAGGTCACCGAATGACATGTATCATAGCATAGTCTGCATTGCCGGCAGTAAGTCGAGCTCATTTCCGGTAAGAATTGGCCTCTGCTAACGCAGCCCTTTATCACAACATTTGTTCATAACATTTCTGGACAGGATTTGTAGGCACAGCCAAGGTGTTTTGCGAGGATCTGTTTTGGTGGCCTAAGGAGCAAGTCTCTTTTTTTTTTTTTTACAGAGGATGTGGTCCTGTTTGTTTAATCAGACAGTGATCTCTGTTGTTTTATCTGTACATCACTGGTGTTGCGTCGTTGAACAGTTTTATTCAGGTCATTGAATGTTTGTGTTAGTTAAGGTTTACCATCGGCTCATTTTCATTATCATTTGTTGACACCTGACTCTGTGGCGCAATGGTAGCGCGTCTGACTCCAGATCAGAAGGTTGTGTGTTCAAATCACATCAGGGTCAAAGACTTCTACTTAAACCTTCAAGAATACAAATCCATCGTCAGGACCCAAACTGCAACGATGGAAAGGGCAACAATAACCCTATATAAGCCAACTGGGTAAAATCAGTGGTACAGAACGCTGATGTTTATTGAAGGCACTCAATTGGACCAGAGAACTGCCATTGTGCTATCAGTTCACCACTTATGTTGCATCATTGAACAGTTTTATTCAACTCAATGAATGTTTGTTATAATTAAGGTTTACCCTTACTAAAAAGGAGACTGCAGAGTGTGTTCCAACAACAGGGAGGTCACACTCCACAGCCTCCCTGGTGAGGTCTTGTTAATGGTCCTGTAGAGGAAGGTCAGACGGATTGTCAACCCTCAGGTTCAGCTGGATCAGCTTTATACCATTAGGGGAATCCTGGAGATGTACGTGAGAGTTTATCCAACCAATCAACATGTGTTTTGTGGATTTGGAGAAGGGTTTTGACCGCATTACTCAGGGGGCCCTGTGGGTGGCACTCCGTGAGTATGGGGTACCAGGGCTCCTGACACAGGCTCTTAGTTCCCCGAATGACCGGTGTCATAGCTCGGTCCGCATTGCCTGCAATAAGTCAAGCTCATTTCCAGTAAGAATTGGACTCTGCTAAGGCTGCCCTTTATCACCAATTTTGTTCATAACATATATAGACAGGATTAGTAGGCACAGCCAAGGTGTTGCGGGGATCTGTTTTTGTGTTGTACGGATCAGGGCTCTACATTTTACAGAGGATGTGGTCCTGATGGTTTTTTCGAACTGTGATCTCTGTTGTTTTATCTGTACATCACTGGTGTTGCATCTTTTAAGAGTTGTTTTCAGGTCAATGAATGTTTGCCATACTTAAGGTTTACCTTCACATTTTTCTTATTTTCTATTTTATAGGCAGGTGACTCTGTGGCGCAACGGTAGCGCGTCTGACTCCAGATCAGAAGGTTGTGTGTTCAAATCACATCAGGGTCAATGCCTTCTACGTATGTGTTATGTGACATAACACCCATCAGGGATTTAGATTTTTTTTTTCATCCAAACAGTGCAAAGATGGAAAGGGTAACAATAACCTTATGTAAGCCGACTGGTTCAAATCGGTGCTACAGGAAGCCATAGTTTATTGTAGGCCCTCAATTGGACCAGAGTACTGTCGTTGGGCTATCACTACATCACTTGTGTTGCATCATTAAACAGTTTTATTCAACTCAATGAATGCTTGTTATAATTAAGGTTTACCCCTAATAAAAAGGGGGCCGCACAGTGTGTTCCAACTACAAGGAGATCACTCTCCTCAGTCTATCTGGTAATGTCGTTTTCGGGGATCTGGAGAGGAAGGTCAGATGGATTGTCCAACTTCAGATTCAGGAGCAACATAGTGGTTTTCGTCCTGGCCATGGAACGCTGGACCAGCTTTATACCTTTAGGTGGATCCTGGAGGGTGCGTGAGAGTTGGCCCAACCAATCTACATGTGTTTTGTGCATTTGGAGAAGGGTTTTGACTGCATTACTCAGGGGCATTGCAGGGGGCACTCTTTGAACATCGGGTACCAGGCCTTCTGATACAATCTGTTAGGTCACCGAATGACAGGTATCGTAGCATAGTCTGCATTGCCGGCAGTAAGTCTAGCTCATTTCCGGTAAGAATTGGCCTCTGCTAACACAGCCCTTTATCACAACATTTGTTCATAGCATTTCTGGACAGGATTTGTAGGCACAGCCAAGGTGTTTTGCGAGGATCTGTTTTGGTGGCCTAAGGAGCAAGTCTCTCTTTTTTTTTTTTTTTTACAGAGGATGTGGTCCTGTTTGTTTAATCAGACAGTGATCTCTGTTGTTTTATCTGTACATCACTGGTGTTGCGTCGTTGAACAGTTTTATTCAGGTCATTGAATGTTTGTGTTAGTTAAGGTTTACCATCGGCTCATTTTCATTATCATTTGTTGACACCTGACTCTGTGGCGCAATGGTAGCGCGTCTGACTCCAGATCAGAAGGTTGTGTGTTCAAATCACATCAGGGTCAAAGACTTCTACTTAAACCTTCAAGAATACAAATCCATCGTCAGGACCCAAACTGCAACGATGGAAAGGGCAACAATAACCCTATATAAGCCAACTGGGTAAAATCAGTGGTACAGAACGCTGATGTTTATTGAAGGCACTCAATTGGACCAGAGAACTGCCATTGTGCTATCAGTTCACCACTTATGTTGCATCATTGAACAGTTTTATTCAACTCAATGAATGCTTGTTATAATTAAGGTTTACCCTTACTAAAAAGGAGACTGCAGAGTGTGTTCCAACAACAGGGAGGTCACACTCCACAGCCTCCCTGGTGAGGTCTTGTTAATGGTCCTGTAGAGGAAGGTCAGACGGATTGTCAACCCTCAGGTTCAGCTGGATCAGCTTTATACCATTAGGGGAATCCTGGAGATGTACGTGAGAGTTTATCCAACCAATCAACATGTGTTTTGTGGATTTGGAGAAGGGTTTTGACCGCATTACTCAGGGGGCCCTGTGGGTGGCACTCCGTGAGTATGGGGTACCAGGGCTCCTGACACAGGCTCTTAGTTCCCCGAATGACCGGTGTCATAGCTCGGTCCGCATTGCCTGCAATAAGTCAAGCTCATTTCCAGTAAGAATTGGACTCTGCTAAGGCTGCCCTTTATCACCAATTTTGTTCATAACATATATAGACAGGATTAGTAGGCACAGCCAAGGTGTTGCGGGGATCTGTTTTTGTGTTGTACGGATCAGGGCTCTACATTTTACAGAGGATGTGGTCCTGATGGTTTTTTCGAACTGTGATCTCTGTTGTTTTATCTGTACATCACTGGTGTTGCATCTTTTAAGAGTTGTTTTCAGGTCAATGAATGTTTGCCATACTTAAGGTTTACCTTCACATTTTTCTTATTTTCTATTTTATAGGCAGGTCACTCTGTGGCGCAACGGTAGCGCGTCTGACCTCAGATCAGAAGGTTGTGTGTTCAAATCACATCAGGGTCAATGCCTTCTATGTATGTGTTATGTGACATAACACCCATCAGGGATTTAGATTTTTTTTTCATCCAAACAATGCAAAGATGGAAAGGGTAACAATAACCTTATGTAAGCCGACTGGTTCAAATCGGTGCTACAGGAAGCCATAGTTTATTGTAGGCCCTCAATTGGACCAGAGTACTGTCGTTGGGCTATCACTACATCACTTGTGTTGCATCATTAAACAGTTTTATTCAACTCAATGAATGCTTGTTATAATTAAGGTTTACCCCTAATAAAAAGGGGGCCGCACAGTGTGTTCCAACTACAAGGAGATCACTCTCCTCAGTCTATCTGGTAATGTCGTTTTCGGGGATCTGGAGAGGAAGGTCATATGGATTGTCCAACTTCAGATTCAGGAGCAACATAGTGGTTTTCGTCCTGGCCATGGAACGCTGGACCAGCTTTATACCTTTAGGTGGACCCTGGAGGGTGCGTGAGAGTTGGCCCAACCAATCTACATGTGTTTTGTGCATTTGGAGAAGGGTTTTGACTGCATTACTCAGGGGCATTGCAGGGGGCACTCTTTGAACATCGGGTACCAGGCCTTCTGATACAATCTGTTAGGTCACCGAATGACAGGTATCGTAGCATAGTCTGCATTGCCGGCAGTAAGTCTAGCTCATTTCCGGTAAGAATTGGCCTCTGCTAACACAGCCCTTTATCACAACATTTGTTCATAGCATTTCTGGACAGGATTTGTAGGCACAGCCAAGGTGTTTTGCGAGGATCTGTTTTGGTGGCCTAAGGAGCAAGTCTCTCTTTTTTTTTTTTTACAGAGGATGTGGTCCTGTTTGTTTAATCAGACAGTGATCTCTGTTGTTTTATCTGTACATCACTGGTGTTGCGTCGTTGAACAGTTTTATTCAGGTCATTGAATGTTTGTGTTAGTTAAGGTTTACCATCGGCTCATTTTCATTATCATTTGTTGACACCTGACTCTGTGGCGCAATGGTAGCGCGTCTGACTCCAGATAAGAAGGTTGTGTGTTCAAATCACATCAGGGTCAAAGACTTCTACTTAAACCTTCAAGGTTACAAATCCATCATCAAGACTGTAAATGTTTAATCATCCAAACTGCAACGATGGAAAGGGCAACAATAACCCTATATAAGCCAACTGGTTAAAATCAGTGCTACAGAACGCCAATGTTTATTGAAGGCACTCAATTGGACCAGAGAACTGCCATTGTGCTATCAGTTCACCACTTATGTTGCATCATTGAACAGTTTTATTCAACTCAATGAATGTTTGTTATAATTAAGGTTTACCCTTACTAAAAAGGAGACTGCAGAGTGTGTTCCAACAACAGGGAGGTCACACTCCACAGCCTCCCTGGTGAGGTCTTGTTAATGGTCCTGTAGAGGAAGGTCAGACGGATTGTCAACCCTCAGGTTCAGCTGGATCAGCTTTATACCATTAGGGGAATCCTGGAGATGTACGTGAGAGTTTATCCAACCAATGAACATGTGTTTTGTGGATTTGGAGAAGGGTTTTGACCGCATTACTCAGGGGGCCCTGTGGGTGGCACTCCGTGAGTATGGGGTACCAGGGCTCCTGACACAGGCTCTTAGTTCCCCGAATGACCGGTGTCATAGCTCGGTCCGCATTGCCTGCAATAAGTCAAGCTCATTTCCAGTAAGAATTGGACTCTGCTAAGGCTGCCCTTTATCACCAATTTTGTTCATAACATATATAGACAGGATTAGTAGGCACAGCCAAGGTGTTGCGGGGATCTGTTTTTGTGTTGTACGGATCAGGGCTCTACATTTTACAGAGGATGTGGTCCTGATGGTTTTTTCGAACTGTGATCTCTGTTGTTTTATCTGTACATCACTGGTGTTGCATCTTTTAAGAGTTGTTTTCAGGTCAATGAATGTTTGCCATACTTAAGGTTTACCTTCACATTTTTCTTATTTTCAAATTTATAGGCAGGTGACTCTGTGTCGCAACGGTAGCGTGTCTGACTCCAGATCAGAAGGTTGTGTGTTCAAATCACATCAGGGTCAATGCCTTCTACTTATGTGTTTTGTGACATAACACCCATCAGGATTTTAGATATATTTTTTTCATCCAAACAGTGCAAAGATGGAAAGGGTAACAATAACCTTATGTAAGCCGACTGGTTCAAATCGGTGTTACAGGAAGCCATAGTTTATTGTAGGCCCTCAATTGGACCAGAGTACTGTCGTTGGGCTATCACTACATCACTTGTGTTGCATCATTAAACAGTTTTATTCAACTCAATGAATGCTTGTTATAATTAAGGTTTACCCCTAATAAAAAGGGGGGCCGCACAGT
The DNA here is from genome assembly GCF_043380555.1 of Nothobranchius furzeri. Classification (NCBI taxonomy): domain Eukaryota; kingdom Metazoa; phylum Chordata; class Actinopteri; order Cyprinodontiformes; family Nothobranchiidae; genus Nothobranchius; species Nothobranchius furzeri. The sequence continues at coordinate 15,994,870 of NC_091742.1, forward strand.
GTGTTCCAACTACAAGGAGATCACTCTCCTCAGTCTATCTGGTAATGTCGTTTTCGGGGATCTGGAGAGGAAGGTCAAATGGATTGTCCAACTTCAGATTCAGGAGCAACATAGTGGTTTTCGTCCTGGCCATGGAACGCTGGACCAGCTTTATACCTTTAGGTGGATCCTGGAGGGTGCGTGAGAGTTGGCCCAACCAATCTACATGTGTTTTGTGCATTTGGAGAAGGGTTTTGACTGCATTACTCAGGGGCATTGCAGGGGGCACTCTTTGAACATCGGGTACCAGGCCTTCTGATACAATCTGTTAGGTCACCGAATGACAGGTATCGTAGCATAGTCTGCATTGCCGGCAGTAAGTCTAGCTCATTTCCGGTAAGAATTGGCCTCTGCTAACACAGCCCTTTATCACAACATTTGTTCATAGCATTTCTGGACAGGATTTGTAGGCACAGCCAAGGTGTTTTGCGAGGATCTGTTTTGGTGGCCTAAGGAGCAAGTTTCTCTTTTTTTTTTTTTTTACAGAGGATGTGGTCCTGTTTGTTTAATCAGACAGTGATCTCTGTTGTTTTATCTGTACATCACTGGTGTTGCGTCGTTGAACAGTTTTATTCAGGTCATTGAATGTTTGTGTTAGTTAAGGTTTACCATCGGCTCATTTTCATTATCATTTGTTGACACCTGACTCTGTGGTGCAATGGTAGCGCGTCTGACTCCAGATCAGAAGGGTGTGTGTTCAAATCACATCAGGGTCAAAGACTTCTACTTAAAACTTCAAGGTTACAAATCCATCGTCAGGACTGTAAATGTTTGATCATCCAAACTGCAATGATGGAAAGGGCAACAATAACCCTATATAAGCCAACTGGTTAAAATGAGTGGTACAGAACGCCGACGTTTATTGAAGGCACTCAATTGGACCAGAGAACTGCCATTGTGCTATCAGTTCACCACTTATGTTGCATCATTGAACAGTTTTATTCAACTCAATGAATGTTTGTTATAATTACGGTTTACCCTTACTAAAATGGAGACTGCAGAGTGTGTTCCAACAACAGGGAGGTCACACTCCACAGCCTCCCTGGTGAGGTCTTGTTAATGGTCCTGTAGAGGAAGGTCAGACGGATTGTCAACCCTCAGGTTCAGCTGGATCAGCTTTATACCATTAGGGGAATCCTGGAGATGTACGTGAGAGTTTATCCAACCAATCAACATGTGTTTTGTGGATTTGGAGAAGGGTTTTGACCGCATTACTCAGGGGGCCCTGTGGGTGGCACTCCGTGAGTATGGGGTACCAGGGCTCCTGACACAGGCTCAAAGTTCCCCGAATGACCGGTGTCATAGCTCGGTCCGCATTGCCTGCAATAAGTCAAGCTCATTTCCAGTAAGAATTGGACTCTGCTAAGGCTGCCCTTTATCACCAATTTTGTTCATAACATATATAGACAGGATTAGTAGGCACAGCCAAGGTGTTGCGGGGATCTGTTTTTGTGTTGTACGGATCAGGGCTCTACATTTTACAGAGGATGTGGTCCTGATGGTTTTTTCGAACTGTGATCTCTGTTGTTTTATCTGTACATCACTGGTGTTGCATCTTTTAAGAGTTGTTTTCAGGTCAATGAATGTTTGCCATACTTAAGGTTTACCTTCACATTTTTCTTCTTTTCAAATTTATAGGCAGGTGACTCTGTGGCGCAACGGTAGCGCGTCTGACTCCAGATCAGAAGGTTGTGTGTTCAAGTCACATCAGGGTGAAGGCCTTCTGCTTATGTGTTATGTGACATAACACCCACCAGGGAGTTAGATTTTTTTTTTCATCCAAACAGTGCAAAGATAGAAAGGGTAACAATAACCTTATGTAAGCCGACTGGTTCAAATCGGTGCTACAGGAAGCCATAGTTTATTGTAGGCCCTCAATTGGACCAGAGTACTGTCGTTGGGCTATCACTACATCACTTGTGTTGCATCATTAAACAGTTTTATTCAACTCAATGAATGCTTGTTATAATTAAGGTTTACCCCTAATAAAAAGGGGGGCCGCACAGTGTGTTCCAACTAAAAGGAGATCACACTCCTCAGTCTATCTGGTAATGTCGTTTTCGGGGATCTGGAGAGGAAGGTCAGATGGATTGTCCAACTTCAGATTCAGGAGCAACATTGTGGTTTTCGTCCTGGCCATGGAACGCTGGACCAGCTTTATACCTTTAGGTGGATCCTGGAGGGTGCGTGAGAGTTGGCCCAACCAATCTACATGTGTTTTGTGCATTTGGAGAAGGGTTTTGACTGCATTACTCAGGGGCATTGCAGGGGGCACTCTTTGAACATCGGGTACCAGGCCTTCTGATACGATCTGTTAGGTCACCGAATGACATGTATCATAGCATAGTCTGCATTGCCGGCAGTAAGTCGAGCTCATTTCCGGTAAGAATTGGCCTCTGCTAACGCAGCCCTTTATCACAACATTTGTTCATAACATTTCTGGACAGGATTTGTAGGCACAGCCAAGGTGTTTTGCGAGGATCTGTTTTGGTGGCCTAAGGAGCAAGTCTCTTTTTTTTTTTTTTACAGAGGATGTGGTCCTGTTTGTTTAATCAGACAGTGATCTCTGTTGTTTTATCTGTACATCACTGGTGTTGCGTCGTTGAACAGTTTTATTCAGGTCATTGAATGTTTGTGTTAGTTAAGGTTTACCATCGGCTCATTTTCATTATCATTTGTTGACACCTGACTCTGTGGCGCAATGGTAGCGCGTCTGACTCCAGATCAGAAGGTTGTGTGTTCAAATCACATCAGGGTCAAAGACTTCTACTTAAACCTTCAAGAATACAAATCCATCGTCAGGACCCAAACTGCAACGATGGAAAGGGCAACAATAACCCTATATAAGCCAACTGGGTAAAATCAGTGGTACAGAACGCTGATGTTTATTGAAGGCACTCAATTGGACCAGAGAACTGCCATTGTGCTATCAGTTCACCACTTATGTTGCATCATTGAACAGTTTTATTCAACTCAATGAATGTTTGTTATAATTAAGGTTTACCCTTACTAAAAAGGAGACTGCAGAGTGTGTTCCAACAACAGGGAGGTCACACTCCACAGCCTCCCTGGTGAGGTCTTGTTAATGGTCCTGTAGAGGAAGGTCAGACGGATTGTCAACCCTCAGGTTCAGCTGGATCAGCTTTATACCATTAGGGGAATCCTGGAGATGTACGTGAGAGTTTATCCAACCAATCAACATGTGTTTTGTGGATTTGGAGAAGGGTTTTGACCGCATTACTCAGGGGGCCCTGTGGGTGGCACTCCGTGAGTATGGGGTACCAGGGCTCCTGACACAGGCTCTTAGTTCCCCGAATGACCGGTGTCATAGCTCGGTCCGCATTGCCTGCAATAAGTCAAGCTCATTTCCAGTAAGAATTGGACTCTGCTAAGGCTGCCCTTTATCACCAATTTTGTTCATAACATATATAGACAGGATTAGTAGGCACAGCCAAGGTGTTGCGGGGATCTGTTTTTGTGTTGTACGGATCAGGGCTCTACATTTTACAGAGGATGTGGTCCTGATGGTTTTTTCGAACTGTGATCTCTGTTGTTTTATCTGTACATCACTGGTGTTGCATCTTTTAAGAGTTGTTTTCAGGTCAATGAATGTTTGCCATACTTAAGGTTTACCTTCACATTTTTCTTATTTTCTATTTTATAGGCAGGTGACTCTGTGGCGCAACGGTAGCGCGTCTGACTCCAGATCAGAAGGTTGTGTGTTCAAATCACATCAGGGTCAATGCCTTCTACGTATGTGTTATGTGACATAACACCCATCAGGGATTTAGATTTTTTTTTTCATCCAAACAGTGCAAAGATGGAAAGGGTAACAATAACCTTATGTAAGCCGACTGGTTCAAATCGGTGCTACAGGAAGCCATAGTTTATTGTAGGCCCTCAATTGGACCAGAGTACTGTCGTTGGGCTATCACTACATCACTTGTGTTGCATCATTAAACAGTTTTATTCAACTCAATGAATGCTTGTTATAATTAAGGTTTACCCCTAATAAAAAGGGGGCCGCACAGTGTGTTCCAACTACAAGGAGATCACTCTCCTCAGTCTATCTGGTAATGTCGTTTTCGGGGATCTGGAGAGGAAGGTCAGATGTATTGTCCAACTTCAGATTCAGGAGCAACATAGTGGTTTTCGTCCTGGCCATGGAACGCTGGACCAGCTTTATACCTTTAGGTGGATCCTGGAGGGTGCGTGAGAGTTGGCCCAACCAATCTACATGTGTTTTGTGCATTTGGAGAAGGGTTTTGACTGCATTACTCAGGGGCATTGCAGGGGGCACTCTTTGAACATCGGGTACCAGGCCTTCTGATACAATCTGTTAGGTCACCGAATGACAGGTATCGTAGCATAGTCTGCATTGCCGGCAGTAAGTCTAGCTCATTTCCGGTAAGAATTGGCCTCTGCTAACACAGCCCTTTATCACAACATTTGTTCATAGCATTTCTGGACAGGATTTGTAGGCACAGCCAAGGTGTTTTGCGAGGATCTGTTTTGGTGGCCTAAGGAGCAAGTCTCTCTTTTTTTTTTTTTTTTACAGAGGATGTGGTCCTGTTTGTTTAATCAGACAGTGATCTCTGTTGTTTTATCTGTACATCACTGGTGTTGCGTCGTTGAACAGTTTTATTCAGGTCATTGAATGTTTGTGTTAGTTAAGGTTTACCATCGGCTCATTTTCATTATCATTTGTTGACACCTGACTCTGTGGCGCAATGGTAGCGCGTCTGACTCCAGATCAGAAGGTTGTGTGTTCAAATCACATCAGGGTCAAAGACTTCTACTTAAACCTTCAAGAATACAAATCCATCGTCAGGACCCAAACTGCAACGATGGAAAGGGCAACAATAACCCTATATAAGCCAACTGGGTAAAATCAGTGGTACAGAACGCTGATGTTTATTGAAGGCACTCAATTGGACCAGAGAACTGCCATTGTGCTATCAGTTCACCACTTATGTTGCATCATTGAACAGTTTTATTCAACTCAATGAATGTTTGTTATAATTAAGGTTTACCCTTACTAAAAAGGAGACTGCAGAGTGTGTTCCAACAACAGGGAGGTCACACTCCACAGCCTCCCTGGTGAGGTCTTGTTAATGGTCCTGTAGAGGAAGGTCAGACGGATTGTCAACCCTCAGGTTCAGCTGGATCAGCTTTATACCATTAGGGGAATCCTGGAGATGTACGTGAGAGTTTATCCAACCAATCAACATGTGTTTTGTGGATTTGGAGAAGGGTTTTGACCGCATTACTCAGGGGGCCCTGTGGGTGGCACTCCGTGAGTATGGGGTACCAGGGCTCCTGACACAGGCTCTTAGTTCCCCGAATGACCGGTGTCATAGCTCGGTCCGCATTGCCTGCAATAAGTCAAGCTCATTTCCAGTAAGAATTGGACTCTGCTAAGGCTGCCCTTTATCACCAATTTTGTTCATAACATATATAGACAGGATTAGTAGGCACAGCCAAGGTGTTGCGGGGATCTGTTTTTGTGTTGTACGGATCAGGGCTCTACATTTTACAGAGGATGTGGTCCTGATGGTTTTTTCGAACTGTGATCTCTGTTGTTTTATCTGTACATCACTGGTGTTGCATCTTTTAAGAGTTGTTTTCAGGTCAATGAATGTTTGCCATACTTAAGGTTTACCTTCACATTTTTCTTATTTTCTATTTTATAGGCAGGTCACTCTGTGGCGCAACGGTAGCGCGTCTGACCTCAGATCAGAAGGTTGTGTGTTCAAATCACATCATGGTCAATGCCTTCTATGTATGTGTTATGTGACATAACACCCATCAGGGATTTAGATTTTTTTTTCATCCAAACAATGCAAAGATGGAAAGGGTAACAATAACCTTATGTAAGCCGACTGGTTCAAATCGGTGCTACAGGAAGCCATAGTTTATTGTAGGCCCTCAATTGGACCAGAGTACTGTCGTTGGGCTATCACTACATCACTTGTGTTGCATCATTAAACAGTTTTATTCAACTCAATGAATGCTTGTTATAATTAAGGTTTACCCCTAATAAAAAGGGGGCCGCACAGTGTGTTCCAACTACAAGGAGATCACTCTCCTCAGTCTATCTGGTAATGTCGTTTTCGGGGATCTGGAGAGGAAGGTCATATGGATTGTCCAACTTCAGATTCAGGAGCAACATAGTGGTTTTCGTCCTGGCCATGGAACGCTGGACCAGCTTTATACCTTTAGGTGGACCCTGGAGGGTGCGTGAGAGTTGGCCCAACCAATCTACATGTGTTTTGTGCATTTGGAGAAGGGTTTTGACTGCATTACTCAGGGGCATTGCAGGGGGCACTCTTTGAACATCGGGTACCAGGCCTTCTGATACAATCTGTTAGGTCACCGAATGACAGGTATCGTAGCATAGTCTGCATTGCCGGCAGTAAGTCTAGCTCATTTCCGGTAAGAATTGGCCTCTGCTAACACAGCCCTTTATCACAACATTTGTTCATAGCATTTCTGGACAGGATTTGTAGGCACAGCCAAGGTGTTTTGCGAGGATCTGTTTTGGTGGCCTAAGGAGCAAGTCTCTCTTTTTTTTTTTTTACAGAGGATGTGGTCCTGTTTGTTTAATCAGACAGTGATCTCTGTTGTTTTATCTGTACATCACTGGTGTTGCGTCGTTGAACAGTTTCATTCAGGTCATTGAATGTTTGTGTTAGTTAAGGTTTACCATCGGCTCATTTTCATTATCATTTGTTGACACCTGACTCTGTGGCGCAATGGTAGCGCGTCTGACTCCAGATCAGAAGGTTGTGTGTTCAAATCACATCAGGGTCAAAGACTTCTACTTAAACCTTCAAGGTTACAAATCCATCATCAAGACTGTAAATGTTTAATCATCCAAACTGCAACGATGGAAAGGGCAACAATAACCCTATATAAGCCAACTGGTTAAAATCAGTGCTACAGAACGCCAATGTTTATTGAAGGCACTCAATTGGACCAGAGAACTGCCATTGTGCTATCAGTTCACCACTTATGTTGCATCATTGAACAGTTTTATTCAACTCAATGAATGTTTGTTATAATTAAGGTTTACCCTTACTAAAAAGGAGACTGCAGAGTGTGTTCCAACAACAGGGAGGTCACACTCCACAGCCTCCCTGGTGAGGTCTTGTTAATGGTCCTGTAGAGGAAGGTCAGACGGATTGTCAACCCTCAGGTTCAGCTGGATCAGCTTTATACCATTAGGGGAATCCTGGAGATGTACGTGAGAGTTTATCCAACCAATGAACATGTGTTTTGTGGATTTGGAGAAGGGTTTTGACCGCATTACTCAGGGGGCCCTGTGGGTGGCACTCCGTGAGTATGGGGTACCAGGGCTCCTGACACAGGCTCTTAGTTCCCCGAATGACCGGTGTCATAGCTCGGTCCGCATTGCCTGCAATAAGTCAAGCTCATTTCCAGTAAGAATTGGACTCTGCTAAGGCTGCCCTTTATCACCAATTTTGTTCATAACATATATAGACAGGATTAGTAGGCACAGCCAAGGTGTTGCGGGGATCTGTTTTTGTGTTGTACGGATCAGGGCTCTACATTTTACAGAGGATGTGGTCCTGATGGTTTTTTCGAACTGTGATCTCTGTTGTTTTATCTGTACATCACTGGTGTTGCATCTTTTAAGAGTTGTTTTCAGGTCAATGAATGTTTGCCATACTTAAGGTTTACCTTCACATTTTTCTTATTTTCAAATTTATAGGCAGGTGACTCTGTGTCGCAACGGTAGCGTGTCTGACTCCAGATCAGAAGGTTGTGTGTTCAAATCACATCAGGGTCAATGCCTTCTACTTATGTGTTTTGTGACATAACACCCATCAGGATTTTAGATATATTTTTTTCATCCAAACAGTGCAAAGATGGAAAGGGTAACAATAACCTTATGTAAGCCGACTGGTTCAAATCGGTGTTACAGGAAGCCATAGTTTATTGTAGGCCCTCAATTGGACCAGAGTACTGTCGTTGGGCTATCACTACATCACTTGTGTTGCATCATTAAACAGTTTTATTCAACTCAATGAATGCTTGTTATAATTAAGGTTTACCCCTAATAAAAAGGGGGGCCGCACAGTGTGTTCCAACTACAAGGAGATCACTCTCCTCAGTCTATCTGGTAATGTCGTTTTCGGGGATCTGGAGAGGAAGGTCAAATGGATTGTCCAACTTCAGATTCAGGAGCAACATAGTGGTTTTCGTCCTGGCCATGGAACGCTGGACCAGCTTTATACCTTTAGGTGGATCCTGGAGGGTGCGTGAGAGTTGGCCCAACCAATCTACATGTGTTTTGTGCATTTGGAGAAGGGTTTTGACTGCATTACTCAGGGGCATTGCAGGGGGCACTCTTTGAACATCGGGTACCAGGCCTTCTGATACAATCTGTTAGGTCACCGAATGACAGGTATCGTAGCATAGTCTGCATTGCCGGCAGTAAGTCTAGCTCATTTCCGGTAAGAATTGGCCTCTGCTAACACAGCCCTTTATCACAACATTTGTTCATAGCATTTCTGGACAGGATTTGTAGGCACAGCCAAGGTGTTTTGCGAGGATCTGTTTTGGTGGCCTAAGGAGCAAGTTTCTCTTTTTTTTTTTTTTTTACAGAGGATGTGGTCCTGTTTGTTTAATCAGACAGTGATCTCTGTTGTTTTATCTGTACATCACTGGTGTTGCGTCGTTGAACAGTTTTATTCAGGTCATTGAATGTTTGTGTTAGTTAAGGTTTACCATCGGCTCATTTTCATTATCATTTGTTGACACCTGACTCTGTGGTGCAATGGTAGCGCGTCTGACTCCAGATCAGAAGGGTGTGTGTTCAAATCACATCAGGGTCAAAGACTTCTACTTAAAACTTCAAGGTTACAAATCCATCGTCAGGACTGTAAATGTTTGATCATCCAAACTGCAATGATGGAAAGGGCAACAATAACCCTATATAAGCCAACTGGTTAAAATGAGTGGTACAGAACGCCGACGTTTATTGAAGGCACTCAATTGGACCAGAGAACTGCCATTGTGCTATCAGTTCACCACTTATGTTGCATCATTGAACAGTTTTATTCAACTCAATGAATGTTTGTTATAATTACGGTTTACCCTTACTAAAATGGAGACTGCAGAGTGTGTTCCAACAACAGGGAGGTCACACTCCACAGCCTCCCTGGTGAGGTCTTGTTAATGGTCCTGTAGAGGAAGGTCAGACGGATTGTCAACCCTCAGGTTCAGCTGGATCAGCTTTATACCATTAGGGGAATCCTGGAGATGTACGTGAGAGTTTATCCAACCAATCAACATGTGTTTTGTGGATTTGGAGAAGGGTTTTGACCGCATTACTCAGGGGGCCCTGTGGGTGGCACTCCGTGAGTATGGGGTACCAGGGCTCCTGACACAGGCTCAAAGTTCCCCGAATGACCGGTGTCATAGCTCGGTCCGCATTGCCTGCAATAAGTCAAGCTCATTTCCAGTAAGAATTGGACTCTGCTAAGGCTGCCCTTTATCACCAATTTTGTTCATAACATATATAGACAGGATTAGTAGGCACAGCCAAGGTGTTGCGGGGATCTGTTTTTGTGTTGTACGGATCAGGGCTCTACATTTTACAGAGGATGTGGTCCTGATGGTTTTTTCGAACTGTGATCTCTGTTGTTTTATCTGTACATCACTGGTGTTGCATCTTTTAAGAGTTGTTTTCAGGTCAATGAATGTTTGCCATACTTAAGGTTTACCTTCACATTTTTCTTATTTTCCATTTATAGGCAGGTGACTCTGTGGCGCAACGGTAGCGCGTCTGATTCCAGATCAGAAGGTTGTGTGTTCAAATCACATCATGGTCAATGCCTTCTACTTATGTGTTATGTGACATAACACCCATCAGGGATTTAGATATTTTTTTTCATCCAAACAGTGCAAAGATGGAAAGGGTAACAATAACCTTATGTAAGCCGACTGGTTCAAATCGGTGCTACAGGAAGCCATAGTTTATTGTAGGCCCTCAATTGGACCAGAGTACTGTCGTTGGGCTATCACTACATCACTTGTGTTGCATCATTAAACAGTTTTATTCAACTCAATGAATGCTTGTTATAATTAAGGTTTACCCCTAATAAAAAGGGGGGCCGCACAGTGTGTTCCAATTACAAGGAGATCACTCTCCTCAGTCTATCTGGTAATGTCGTTTTCGGGGATCTGGAGAGGAAGGTCAGATGGATTGTCCAACTTCAGATTCAGGAGCAACATAGTGGTTTTTGTCCTGGCCATGGAACGCTGGACCAGCTTTATACCTTTAGGTGGATCCTGGAGGGTGCGTGAGAGTTGGCCCAAACAATCTACATGTGTTTTGTGCATTTGGAGAAGGGTTTTGACTGCATTACTCAGGGGCATTGCAGGGGGCACTCTTTGAACATCGGGTACCAGGCCTTCTGATACAATCTGTTAGGTCACCGAATGACAGGTATCGTAGCATAGTCTGCATTGCCGGCAGTAAGTCTAGCTCATTTCCGGTAAGAATTGGCCTCTGCTAACACAGCCCTTTATCACAACATTTGTTCATAGCATTTCTGGACAGGATTTGTAGGCACAGCCAAGGTGTTTTGCGAGGATCTGTTTTGGTGGCCTAAGGAGCAAGTCTCTTTTTTTTTTTTTACAGAGGATGTGGTCCTGTTTGTTTAATCAGACAGTGATCTCTGTTGTTTTATCTGTACATCACTGGTGTTGCATCTTTTAACAGTTGTTTTCAGGTCAATGAATGTTTGCCAAACTTAAGGTTTACCTTCACATTTTCCTTATTTTCTATTTTATAGGCAGGTGACTCTGTGGCGCAACGGTAGCGCGTCTGACTCCAGATCAGAAGGTTGTGTGTTCAAATCACATAAGGGTCAATGCCTTCTACTTATGTGTTATGTGACATAACACCCATCAGGGATTTAGATATTTTTTTTTCATCCAAACAGTGCAAAGATGGAAAGGGTAACAATAACCTTATGTAAGCCGACTGGTTCAAATCGGTGCTACAGGAAGCCATAGTTTATTGTAGGCCCTCAATTGGACCAGAGTACTGTCGTTGGGCTATCACTACATCACTTGTGTTGCATCATTAAACAGTTTTATTCAACTCAATGAATGCTTGTTATAATTAAGGTTTACCCCTAATAAAAAGGGGGGCCGCACAGTGTGTTCCAACTACAAGGAGATCACTCTCCTCAGTCTATCTGGTAATGTCGTTTTCGGGGATCTGGAGAGGAAGGTCAAATCGATTGTCCAACTTCAGATTCAGGAGCAACATAGTGGTTTTCGTCCTGGCCATGGAACGCTGGACCAGCTTTATACCTTTAGGTGGATCCTGGAGGGTGCGTGAGAGTTGGCCCAACCAATCTACATGTGTTTTGTGCATTTGGAGAAGGGTTTTGACTGCATTACTCAGGGGCATTGCAGGGGGCACTCTTTGAACATCGGGTACCAGGCCTTCTGATACAATCTGTTAGGTCACCGAATGACAGGTATCGTAGCATAGTCTGCATTGCCGGCAGTAAGTCTAGCTCATTTCCGGTAAGAATTGGCCTCTGCTAACACAGCCCTTTATCACAATATTTGTTCATAGCATTTCTGGACAGGATTTGTAGGCACAGCCAAGGTGTTTTGCGAGGATCTGTTTTGGTGGCCTAAGGAGCAAGTCTCTTTTTTTTTTTTTTACAGAGGATGTGGTCCTGTTTGTTTAATCAGACAGTGATCTCTGTTGTTTTATCTGTACATCACTGGTGTTGCGTCGTTGAACAGTTTTATTCAGGTCATTGAATGTTTGTGTTAGTTAAGGTTTACCATCGGCTCATTTTCATTATCATTTGTTGACACCTGACTCTGTGGCGCAATGGTAGCGCGTCTGACTCCAGATCAGAAGGTTGTGTGTTCAAATCACATCAGGGTCAAAGACTTCTACTTAAACCTTCAAGGGTACAAATCCATCGTCAGGACTGTAAATGTTTGATCATCATAACTGCAACGATGGAAAGGGCAACAATAACCCTATATAAGCCAACTGGTTAAAATCAGTGGTACAGAGTGCCGACGTTTATTGAAGGCACTCAATTGGACCAGAGAACTGCCATTGTGCTATCAGTTCATCACTTATGTTGCATCATTGAACAGTTTTATTCAACTCAATGAATGTTTGTTATAATTAAGGTTTACCCTTACTAAAAAGGAGACTGCAGAGTGTGTTCCAACAACAGGGAGGTCACACTCCACAGCCTCCCTGGTGAGGTCTTGTTAATGGTCCTGTAGAGGAAGGTCAGACGGATTGTCAACCCTCAGGTTCAGCTGGATCAGCTTTATACCATTAGGGGAATCCTGGAGATGTACGTGAGAGTTTATCCAACCAATCAACATGTGTTTTGTGGATTTGGAGAAGGGTTTTGACCACATTACTCAGGGGGCCCTGTGGGTGGCACTCCGTGAGTATGGGGTACCAGGGCTCCTGACACAGGCTCTTAGTTCCCCGAATGACCGGTGTCATAGCTCGGTCCGCATTGCCTGCAATAAGTCAAGCTCATTTCCAGTAAGAATTGGACTCTGCTAAGGCTGCCCTTTATCACCAATTTTGTTCATAACATATATAGACAGGATTAGTAGGCACAGCCAAGGTGTTGTGGGGATCTGTTTTTGTGTTGTACGGATCAGGGCTCTACATTTTACAGAGGATGTGGTCCTGATGGTTTTTTCGAACTGTGATCTCTGTTGTTTTATCTGTACATCACTGGTTTTGCATCTTTTAAGAGTTGTTTTCAGGTCAATGAATGTTTGCCATACTTAAGGTTTACCTTCACATTTTTTGTTATTTTCTATTTTATAGGCAGGTGACTCTGTGGCGCAATGGTAGCGCGTCTGACTCCAGATCAGAAGGTTGTGTGTTCTAATCACATCAGGGTCAATGCCTTCTACTTATGTGTTATGTGACATAACACCCATTAGGGATTTAGATATTTTTTTTCATCCAAACAGTGCAAAGATGGAAAGGGTAACAATAACCTTATGTAAGCCGACTGGTTCAAATCGGTGCTACAGGAAGCCATAGTTTATTGTAGGCCCTCAATTGGACCAGAGTACTGTCATTGGGCTATCACTACATCACTTGTGTTGCATCATTAAACAGTTTTATTCAACTCAATGAATGCTTGTTATAATTAAGGTTTACCCCTAATAAAAAGGGGGGCCGCACAGTGTGTTCCAACTACAAGGAGATCACTCTCCTCAGTCTATCTGGTAATGTCGTTTTCGGGGATCTGGAGAGGAAGGTCAAATGGATTGTCCAACTTCAGATTCAGGAGCAACATAGTGGTTTTCGTCCTGGCCATGGAACGCTGGACCAGCTTTATACCTTTAGGTGGATCCTGGAGGGTGCGTGAGAGTTGGCCCAACCAATCTACATGTGTTTTGTGCATTTGGAGAAGGGTTTTGACTGCATTACTCAGGGGCATTGCAGGGGGCACTCTTTGAACATCGGGTACCAGGCCTTCTGATACAATCTGTTAGGTCACCGAATGACAGGTATCGTAGCATAGTCTGCATTGCCGTCAGTAAGTCTATCTCATTTCCGGTAAGAATTGGCCTCTGCTAACGCAGCCCTTTATCACAACATTTGTTCATAGCATTTCTGGACAGGATTTGTAGGCACAGCCAAGGTGTTTTGCGAGGATCTGTTTTGGTGGCCTAAGGAGCAAGTCTCTCTTTTTTTTTTTTTTTTTACAGAGGATGTGGTCCTGTTTATTTAATCAGACAGTGATCTCTGTTGTTTTATCTGTACATCACTGGTGTTGCGTCGTTGAACAGTTTTATTCAGGTCATTGAATGTTTGTGTTAGTTAAGGTTTACCATCGGCTCATTTTCATTATCATTTGTTGACACCTGACTCTGTGGCGCAATGGTAGCGCGTCTGACTCCAGATCAGAAGGTTGTGTGTTCAAATCACATCAGGGTCAAAGACTTCTACTTAAACCTTCAAGGTTACAAATCCATCGTCAGGACTGTAAATGTTTGATCATCATAACTGCAACGATGGAAAGGGCAACAATAACCCTATATAAGCCAACTGGTTAAAATCAGTGGTACAGAATGCCAACATTTATTGAAGGCACTCAATTGGACCAGAGAACTGCCATTGTGCTATCAGTTCATCACTTATGTTGCATCATTGAACAGTTTTATTCAACTCAATGAATGTTTGTTATAATTAAGGTTTACCCTTACTAAAAAGGAGACTGCAGAGTGTGTTCCAACAACAGGGAGGTCACACTCCACAGCCTCCCTGGTGAGGTCTTGTTAATGGTCCTGTAGAGGAAGGTCAGACGGATTGTCAACCCTCAGGTTCAGCTGGATCAGCTTTATACCATTAGGGGAATCCTGGAGATGTACGTGAGAGTTTATCCAACCAATCAACATGTGTTTTGTGGATTTGGAGAAGGGTTTTGACCGCATTACTCAGGGGGCCCTGTGGGTGGCACTCCGTGAGTATGGGGTACCAGGGCTCCTGACACAGGCTCTTAGTTCCCCAAATGACCGGTGTCATAGCTCGGTCCGCATTGCCTGCAATAAGTCAAGCTCATTTCCAGTAAGAATTGGACTCTGCTAAGGCTGCCCTTTATCACCAATTTTGTTCATAACATATATAGACAGGATTAGTAGGCACAGCCAAGGTGTTGCGGGGATCTGTTTTTGTGTTGTACGGATCAGGGCTCTACATTTTACAGAGGATGTGGTCCTGATGGTTTTTTCGAACTGTGATCTCTGTTGTTTTATCTGTACATCACTGGTGTTGCATCTTTTAAGAGTTGTTTTCAGGTCAATGAATGTTTGCCATACTTAAGGTTTACCTTCACATTTTTCTTATTTTCCATTTAATAGGCAGGTGACTCTGTGGCGCAACGGTAGCGCGTCTGATTCCAGATCAGAAGGTTGTGTGTTCAAATCACATCATGGTCAATGCCTTCTACTTATGTGTTATGTGACATAACACCGATCAGGGATTTAGATATTTTTTTTCATCCAAACAGTGCAAAGATGGAAAGGGTAACAATAACCTTATGTTAGCCGACTGGTTCAAATCGGTGCTACAGGAAGCCATAGTTTATTGTAGGCCCTCAATTGGACCAGAGTACTGTCGTTGGGCTATCACTACATCACTTGTGTTGCATCATTAAACAGTTTTATTCAACTCAATGAATGCTTGTTATAATTAAGGTTTACCCCTAATAAAAAGGGGGGCCGCACAGTGTGTTCCAACTACAAGGAGATCACTCTCCTCAGTCTATCTGGTAATGTCGTTTTCGGGGATCTGGAGAGGAAGGTCAGATGGATTGTCCAACTTCAGATTCAGGAGCAACATAGTGGTTTTTGTCCTGGCCATGGAACGCTGGACCAGCTTTATACCTTTAGGTGGATCCTGGAGGGTGCGTGAGAGTTGGCCCAACCAATCTACATGTGTTTTGTGCATTTGGAGAAGGGTTTTGACTGCATTACTCAGGGGCATTGCAGGGGGCACTCTTTGAACATCGGGTACCAGGCCTTCTGATACAATCTGTTAGGTCACCGAATGACAGGTATCGTAGCATAGTCTGCATTGCCGGCAGTAAGTCTAGCTCATTTCCGGTAAGAATTGGCCTCTGCTAACACAGCCCTTTATCACAACATTTGTTCATAGCATTTCTGGACAGGATTTGTAGGCACAGCCAAGGTGTTTTGCGAGGATCTGTTTTGGTGGCCTAAGGAGCAAGTCTCTCTTTTTTTTTTTTTTACAGAGGATGTGGTCCTGTTTGTTTAATCAGACAGTGATCTCTGTTGTTTTATCTGTACATCACTGGTGTTGCGTCGTTGAACAGTTTTATTCAGGTCATTGAATGTTTGTGTTAGTTAAGGTTTACCATCGGCTCATTTTCATTATCATTTGTTGACACCTGACTCTGTGGTGCAATGGTAGCGCGTCTGACTCCAGATCAGAAGGGTGTGTGTACAAATCACATCAGGGTCAAAGACTTCTACTTAAAACTTCAAGGTTACAAATCCATCGTCAGGACTGTAAATGTTTGATCATCCAAACTGCAACGATGGAAAGGGCAACAATAACCCTATATAAGCCAACTGGTTAAAATCAGTGGTACAGAACGCCGACGTTTATTGAAGGCACTCAATTGGACCAGAGAACTGCCATTGTGCTATCAGTTCACCACTTATGTTGCATCATTGAACAGTTTTATTCAACTCAATGAATGTTTGTTATAATTACGGTTTACCCTTACTAAAAAGGAGACTGCAGAGTGTGTTCCAACAACAGGGAGGTCACACTCCACAGCCTCCCTGGTGAGGTCTTGTTAATGGTCCTGTAGAGGAAGGTCAGACGGATTGTCAACCCTCAGGTTCAGCTGGATCAGCTTTATACCATTAGGGGAATCCTGGAGATGTACGTGAGAGTTTATCCAACCAATCAACATGTGTTTTGTGGATTTGGAGAAGGGTTTTGACCGCATTACTCAGGGGGCCCTGTGGGTGGCACTCCGTGAGTATGGGGTACCAGGGCTCCTGACACAGGCTCAAAGTTCCCCGAATGACCGGTGTCATAGCTCGGTCCGCATTGCCTGCAATAAGTCAAGCTCATTTCCAGTAAGAATTGGACTCTGCTAAGGCTGCCCTTTATCACCAATTTTGTTCATAACATATATAGACAGGATTAGTAGGCACAGCCAAGGTGTTGCGGGGATCTGTTTTTGTGTTGTACGGATCAGGGCTCTACATTTTACAGAGGATGTGGTCCTGATGGTTTTTTCGAACTGTGATCTCTGTTGTTTTATCTGTACATCACTGGTGTTGCATCTTTTAAGAGTTGTTTTCAGGTCAATGAATGTTTGCCATACTTAAGGTTTACCTTCACATTTTTCTTATTTTCCATTTAATAGGCAGGTGACTCTGTGGCGCAACGGTAGCGCGTCTGATTCCAGATCAGAAGGTTGTGTGTTCAAATCACATCAGGGTCAATGCCTTCTACTTATGTGTTTTGTGACATAACACCCATCAGGATTTTAGATATATTTTTTTCATCCAAACAGTGCAAAGATGGAAAGGGTAACAATAACCTTATGTAAGCCGACTGGTTCAAATCGGTGTTACAGGAAGCCATAGTTTATTGTAGGCCCTCAATTGGACCAGAGTACTGTCGTTGGGCTATCACTACATCACTTGTGTTGCATCATTAAACAGTTTTATTCAACTCAATGAATGCTTGTTATAATTAAGGTTTACCCCTAATAAAAAGGGGGGCCGCACAGTGTGTTCCAACTACAAGGAGATCACTCTCCTCAGTCTATCTGGTAATGTCGTTTTCGGGGATCTGGAGAGGAAGGTCAAATGGATTGTCCAACTTCAGATTCAGGAGCAACATAGTGGTTTTCGTCCTGGCCATGGAACGCTGGACCAGCTTTATACCTTTAGGTGGATCCTGGAGGGTGCGTGAGAGTTGGTCCAACCAATCTACATGTGTTTTGTGCATTTGGAGAAGGGTTTTGACTGCATTACTCAGGGGCATTGCAGGGGGCACTCTTTGAACATCGGGTACCAGGCCTTCTGATACAATCTGTTAGGTCACCGAATGACAGGTATCGTAGCATAGTCTGCATTGCCGGCAGTAAGTCTAGCTCATTTCCAGTAAGAATTGGCCTCTGCTAACACAGCCCTTTATCACAACATTTGTTCATAGCATTTCTGGACAGGATTTGTAGGCACAGCCAAGGTGTTTTGCGAGGATCTGTTTTGGTGGCCTAAGGAGCAAGTCTCTTTTTTTTTTTTTACAGAGGATGTGGTCCTGTTTGTTTAATCAGACAGTGATCTCTGTTGTTTTATCTGTACATCACTGGTGTTGCGTCGTTGAACAGTTTTATTCAGGTCATTGAATGTTTGTGTTAGTTAAGGTTTACCATCGGCTCATTTTCATTATCATTTGTTGACACCTGACTCTGTGGCGCAATGGTAGCGCGTCTGACTCCAGATCAGAAGGTTGTGTGTTCAAATCACATCAGAGTCAAAGACTTCTACTTAAACCTACAAGGTTACATATCAATCGTCAGGACTGTAGAAGTTTGATCATCCAAACTGCAATGATGGAAAGGGCAACAATAACCCTGTATAAGCCAACTGGTTAAAATCAGTGGTACAGAACGCCGACGTTTATTGAAGGCACTCAATTGGACCAGAGAACTGCTATTGTGCTATCAGTTCACCACTTGTGTTGCATCATTGAACAGTTTTATTCAACTCAGTGAATGTTTGTTATAATTAAGGTTTACCCTTACTAAAAAGGAGACTGCAGAGTGTGTTCCAACAACAGGGAGGTCACACTCCTCAACCTCCCTGGTGAGGTCTTGTTAATGGTCCTGTAGAGGTAGGTCAGACGGATTGTCAACCCTCAGGTTCAGCTGGATCAGCTTTATACCATTAGGGGAATCCTGGAGATGTATGTGAGAATTTATCCAACCAATGAACATGTGTTTTGTGGATTTGGAGAAGGGTTTTGACCGCATTACTCAGGGGGCCCTGTGGGTGGCACTCCGTGAGTATGGGGTACCAGGGCTCCTGACACAGGCTCTTAGTTCCCCGAATGACCGGTGTCATAGCTCGGTCCACATTGCCTGCAATAAGTCAAGCTCATTTCCAGTAAGAACTGGACTCTGCTAAGGCTGACCTTTATCACCAATTTTGTTCATAACATATATAGACAGGATTAGTAGGTACAGCCAAGGTGTTGCGGGGATCGGTTTTTGTGTTGTACGGATCAGGGCTCTACATTTTACAGAGGATGTGGTCCTGATGGTTTTTTCGAACTGTGATCTCTGTTGTTTTATCTGTACATCACTGGTGTTGCATCTTTTAACAGTTGTTTTCAGGTCAATGAATGTTTGCCAAACTTAAGGTTTACCTTCACATTTTCCTTATTTTCTATTTTATAGGCAGGTGACTCTGTGGCGCAACGGTAGCGCGTCTGACTCCAGATCAGAAGGTTGTGTGTTCAAATCACATCAGGGTCAATGCCTTCTACTTATGTGTTATGTGACATAACACCCATCAGGGATTTAGATATTTTTTTTCATCCAAACAGTGCAAAGATGGAAAGGGTAACAATAACCTTATGTAAGCCGACTGGTTCAAATCGGTGCTACAGGAAGCCATAGTTTATTGTAGGCCCTCAATTGGACCAGAGTACTGTCGTTGGGCTATCACTACATCACTTGTGTTGCATCATTAAACAGTTTTATTCAACTCAATGAATGCTTGTTATAATTAAGGTTTACCCCTAATAAAAAGGGGGGCCGCACAGTGTGTTCCAACTACAAGGAGATCACTCTCCTCAGTCTATCTGGTAATGTCGTTTTCGGGGATCTGGAGAGGAAGGTCAAATGGATTGTCCAACTTCAGATTCAGGAGCAACATAGTGGTTTTCGTCCTGGCCATGGAACGCTGGACCAGCTTTATACCTTTAGGTGGATCCTGGAGGGTGCGTGAGAGTTGGCCCAACCAATCTACATGTGTTTTGTGCATTTGGAGAAGGGTTTTGACTGCATTACTCAGGGGCATTGCAGGGGGCACTCTTTGAACATCGGGTACCAGGCCTTCTGATACAATCTGTTAGGTCACCGAATGACAGGTATCGTAGCATAGTCTGCATTGCCGGCAGTAAGTCTAGCTCATTTCCAGTAAGAATTGGCCTCTGCTAACACAGCCCTTTATCACAACATTTGTTCATAGCATTTCTGGACAGGATTTGTAGGCACAGCCAAGGTGTTTTGCGAGGATCTGTTTTGGTGGCCTAAGGAGCAAGTCTCTTTTTTTTTTTTTACAGAGGATGTGGTCCTGTTTGTTTAATCAGACAGTGATCTCTGTTGTTTTATCTGTACATCACTGGTGTTGCGTCGTTGAACAGTTTTATTCAGGTCATTGAATGTTTGTGTTAGTTAAGGTTTACCATCGGCTCATTTTCATTATCATTTGTTGACACCTGACTCTGTGGCGCAATGGTAGCGCGTCTGACTCCAGATCAGAAGGTTGTGTGTTCAAATCACATCAGGGTCAAAGACTTCTACTTAAACCTTCAAGGTTACAAATCCATCGTCAGGACTGTAAATGTTTGATCATCATAACTGCAACGATGGAAAGGGCAACAATAACCCTATATAAGCCAACTGGTTAAAATCAGTGGTACAGAATGCCGACGTTTATTGAAGGCACTCAATTGGACCAGAGAACTGCCATTGTGCTATCAGTTCATCACTTATGTTGCATCATTGAACAGTTTTATTCAACTCAATGAATGTTTGTTATAATTAAGGTTTACCCTTACTAAAAAGGAGACTGCAGAGTGTGTTCCAACAACAGGGAGGTCACACTCCACAGCCTCCCTGGTGAGGTCTTGTTAATGGTCCTGTAGAGGAAGGTCAGACGGATTGTCAACCCTCAGGTTCAGCTGGATCAGCTTTATACCATTAGGGGAATCCTGGAGATGTACGTGAGAGTTTATCCAACCAATCAACATGTGTTTTGTGGATTTGGAGAAGGGTTTTGACCGCATTACTCAGGGGGCCCTGTGGGTGGCACTCCGTGAGTATGGGGTACCAGGGCTCCTGACACAGGCTCTTAGTTCCCCGAATGACCGGTGTCATAGCTCGGTCCGCACTGCCTGCAATAAGTCAAGCTCATTTCCAGTAAGAATTGGACTCTGCTAAGGCTGCCCTTTATCACCAATTTTGTTCATAACATATATAGACAGGGTTAGTAGGCACAGCCAAGGTGTTGCGGGGATCTGTTTTTGTGTTGTACGGATCAGGGCTCTACATTTTACAGAGGATGTGGTCCTGATGGTTTTTTCGAACTGTGATCTCTGTTGTTTTATCTGTACATCACTGGTTTTGCATCTTTTAAGAGTTGTTTTCAGGTCAATGAATGTTTGCCATACTTAAGGTTTACCTTCACATTTTTTGTTATTTTCTATTTTATAGGCAGGTGACTCTGTGGCGCAATGGTAGCGCGTCTGACTCCAGATCAGAAGGTTGTGTGTTCTAATCACATCAGGGTCAATGCCTTCTACTTATGTGTTATGTGACATAACACCCATTAGGGATTTAGATATTTTTTTTCATCCAAACAGTGCAAAGATGGAAAGGGTAACAATAACCTTATGTAAGCCGACTGGTTCAAATCGGTGCTACAGGAAGCCATAGTTTATTGTAGGCCCTCAATTGGACCAGAGTACTGTCATTGGGCTATCACTACATCACTTGTGTTGCATCATTAAACAGTTTTATTCAACTCAATGAATGCTTGTTATAATTAAGGTTTACCCCTAATAAAAACGGGGGCCGCACAGTGTGTTCCAACTACAAGGAGATCACTCTCCTCAGTCTATCTGGTAATGTCGTTTTCGGGGATCTGGAGAGGAAGGTCAGATGGATTGTCCAACTTCAGATTCAGGAGCAACATAGTGGTTTTCGTCCTGGCCATGGAACGCTGGACCAGCTTTATACCTTTAGGTGGATCCTGGAGGGTGCGTGAGAGTTGGCCCAACCAATCTACATGTGTTTTGTGCATTTGGAGAAGGGTTTTGACTGCATTACTCAGGGGCATTGCAGGGGGCACTCTTTGAACATCGGGTACCAGGCCTTCTGATACAATCTGTTAGGTCACCGAATGACAGGTATCGTAGCATAGTCTGCATTGCCGTCAGTAAGTCTAGCTCATTTCCGGTAAGAATTGGCCTCTGCTAACGCAGCCCTTTATCACAACATTTGTTCATAGCATTTCTGGACAGGATTTGTAGGCACAGCCAAGGTGTTTTGCGAGGATCTGTTTTAGTGGCCTAAGGAGCAAGTCTCTCTTTTTTTTTTTTTTTTACAGAGGATGTGGTCCTGTTTATTTAATCAGACAGTGATCTCTGTTGTTTTATCTGTACATCACTGGTGTTGCGTCGTTGAACAGTTTTATTCAGGTCATTGAATGTTTGTGTTAGTTAAGGTTTACCATCGGCTCATTTTCATTATCATTTGTTGACACCTGACTCTGTGGCGCAATGGTAGCGCGTCTGACTCCAGATCAGAAGGTTGTGTGTTCAAATCACATCAGGGTCAAAGACTTCTACTTAAACCTTCAAGGTTACAAATCCATCGTCAGGACTATAAATGTTTGATCATCATAACTGCAACGATGGAAAGGGCAACAATAACCCTATATAAGCCAACTGGTTAAAATCAGTGGTACAGAATGCCGACGTTTATTGAAGGCACTCAATTGGACCAGAGAACTGCCATTGTGCTATCAGTTCACCACTTATGTTGCATCATTGAACAGTTTTATTCAACTCAATGAATGTTTGTTATAATTACGGTTTACCCTTACTAAAAAGGAGACTGCAGAGTGTGTTCCAACAACAGGGAGGTCACACTCCACAGCCTCCCTGGTGAGGTCTTGTTAATGGTCCTGTAGAGGAAGGTCAGACGGATTGTCAACCCTCAGGTTCAGCTGGATCAGCTTTATACCATTAGGGGAATCCTGGAGATGTACGTGAGAGTTTATCCAACCAATCAACATGTGTTTTGTGGATTTGGAGAAGGGTTTTGACCGCATTACTCAGGGGGCCCTGTGGGTGGCACTCCGTGAGTATGGGGTACCAGGGCTCCTGACACAGGCTCTTAGTTCCCCGAATGACCGGTGTCATAGCTCGGTCCGCATTGCCTGCAATAAGTCAAGCTCATTTCCAGTAAGAATTGGACTCTGCTAAGGCTGCCCTTTATCACCAATTTTGTTCATAACATATATAGACAGGATTAGTAGGCACAGCCAAGGTGTTGCGGGGATCTGTTTTTGTGTTGTACGGATCAGGGCTCTACATTTTACAGAGGATGTGGTCCTGATGGTTTTTTCGAACTGTGATCTCTGTTGTTTTATCTGTACATCACTGGTGTTGCATCTTTTAAGAGTTGTTTTCAGGTCAATGAATGTTTGCCATACTTAAGGTTTACCTTCACATTTTTCTTATTTTCCATTTAATAGGCAGGTGACTCTGTGGCGCAACGGTAGCGCGTCTGATTCCAGATCAGAAGGTTGTGTGTTCAAATCACATCATGGTCAATGCCTTCTACTTATGTGTTATGTGACATAACACCCATCAGGGATTTAGATATTTTTTTTTCATCCAAACAGTGCAAAGATGGAAAGGGTAACAATAACCTTATGTAAGCCGACTGGTTCAAATCGGTGCTACAGGAAGCCATAGTTTATTGTAGGCCCTCAATTGGACCAGAGTACTGTCGTTGGGCTATCACTACATCACTTGTGTTGCATCATTAAACAGTTTTATTCAACTCAATGAATGCTTGTTATAATTAAGGTTTACCCCTAATAAAAAGGGGGGCCGCACAGTGTGTTCCAACTACAAGGAGATCACTCTCCTCAGTCTATCTGGTAATGTCGTTTTCGGGGATCTGGAGAGGAAGGTCAGATGGATTGTCCAACTTCAGATTCAGGAGCAACATAGTGGTTTTTGTCCTGGCCATGGAACGCTGGACCAGCTTTATACCTTTAGGTGGATCCTGGAGGGTGCGTGAGAGTTGGCCCAACCAATCTACATGTGTTTTGTGCATTTGGAGAAGGGTTTTGACTGCATTACTCAGGGGCATTGCAGGGGGCACTCTTTGAACATCGGGTACCAGGCCTTCTGATACAATCTGTTAGGTCACCGAATGACAGGTATCGTAGCATAGTCTGCATTGCCGTCAGTAAGTCTAGCTCATTTCCGGTAAGAATTGACCTCTGCTAACACAGCCCTTTATCACATTTGTTCATAGCATTTCTGGACAGGATTTGTAGGCACAGCCAAGGTGTTTTGCGAGGATCTGTTTTGGTGGCCTAAGGAGCAAGTCTCTCTTTTTTTTTTTTTTTTACAGAGGATGTGGTCCTGTTTGTTTAATCAGACAGTGATCTCTGTTGTTTTATCTGTACATCACTGGTGTTGCGTCGTTGAACAGTTTTATTCAGGTCATTGAATGTTTGTGTTAGTTAAGGTTTACCATCGGCTCATTTTCATTATCATTTGTTGACACCTGACTCTGTGGTGCAATGGTAGCGCGTCTGACTCCAGATCAGAAGGGTGTGTGTTCAAATCACATCAGGGTCAAAGACTTCTACTTAAAACTTCAAGGTTACAAATCCATCGTCAGGACTGTAAATGTTTGATCATCCAAACTGCAACGATGGAAAGGGCAACAATAACCCTATATAAGCCAACTGGTTAAAATCAGTGGTACAGAACGCCGACGTTTATTGAAGGCACTCAATTGGACCAGAGAACTGCCATTGTGCTATCAGTTCACCACTTATGTTGCATCATTGAACAGTTTTATTCAACTCAATGAATGTTTGTTATAATTAAGGTTTACCCTTACTAAAAAGGAGACTGCAGAGTGTGTTCCAACAACAGGGAGGTCACACTCCACAGCCTCCCTGGTGAGGTCTTGTTAATGGTCCTGTAGAGGAAGGTCAGACGGATTGTCAACCCTCAGGTTCAGCTGGATCAGCTTTATACCATTAGGGGAATCCTGGAGATGTACGTGAGAGTTTATCCAACCAATCAACATGTGTTTTGTGGATTTGGAGAAGGGTTTTGACCGCATTACTCAGGGGGCCCTGTGGGTGGCACTCCGTGAGTATGGGGTACCAGGGCTCCTGACACAGGCTCAAAGTTCCCCGAATGACCGGTGTCATAGCTCGGTCCGCATTGCCTGCAATAAGTCAAGCTCATTTCCAGTAAGAATTGGACTCTGCTAAGGCTGCCCTTTATCACCAATTTTGTTCATAACATATATAGACAGGATTAGTAGGCACAGCCAAGGTGTTGCGGGGATCTGTTTTTGTGTTGTACGGATCAGGGCTCTACATTTTACAGAGGATGTGGTCCTGATGGTTTTTTCGAACTGTGATCTCTGTTGTTTTATCTGTACATCACTGGTGTTGCATCTTTTAAGAGTTGTTTTCAGGTCAATGAATGTTTGCCATACTTAAGGTTTACCTTCACATTTTTCTTATTTTCCATTTAATAGGCAGGTGACTCTGTGGCGCAACGGTTGTGCGTCTGATTCCAGATCAGAAGGTTGTGTGTTCAAATCACATCATGGTCAATGCCTTCTACTTATGTGTTATGTGACATAACACCCATCAGGGATTTAGATATTTTTTTTCATCCAAACAGTGCAAAGATGGAAAGGGTAACAATAACCTTATGTAAGCCGACTGGTTCAAATCGGTGCTACAGGAAGCCATAGTTTATTGTAGGCCCTCAATTGGACCAGAGTACTGTCGTTGGGCTATCACTACATCACTTGTGTTGCATCATTAAACAGTTTTATTCAACTCAATGAATGCTTGTTATAATTAAGGTTTACCCCTAATAAAAAGGGGGGCCGCACAGTGTGTTCCAACTACAAGGAGATCACTCTCCTCAGTCTATCTGGTAATGTCGTTTTCGGGGATCTGGAGAGGAAGGTCAGATGGATTGTCCAACTTCAGATTCAGGAGCAACATAGTGGTTTTTGTCCTGGCCATGGAACGCTGGACCAGCTTTATACCTTTAGGTGGATCCTGGAGGGTGCGTGAGAGTTGGCCCAACCAATCTACATGTGTTTTGTGCATTTGGAGAAGGGTTTTGACTGCATTACTCAGGGGCATTGCAGGGGGCACTCTTTGAACATCGGGTACCAGGCCTTCTGATACAATCTGTTAGGTCACCGAATGACAGGTATCGTAGCATAGTCTGCATTGCCGGCAGTAAGTCTAGCTCATTTCCGGTAAGAATTGACCTCTGCTAACACAGCCCTTTATCACAACATTTGTTCATAGCATTTCTGGACAGGATTTGTAGGCACAGCCAAGGTGTTTTGCGAGGATCTGTTTTGGTGGCCTAAGGAGCAAGTCTCTCTTTTTTTTTTTTTTTTACAGAGGATGTGGTCCTGTTTGTTTAATCAGACAGTGATCTCTGTTGTTTTATCTGTACATCACTGGTGTTGCGTCGTTGAACAGTTTTATTCAGGTCATTGAATGTTTGTGTTAGTTAAGGTTTACCATCGGCTCATTTTCATTATCATTTGTTGACACCTGACTCTGTGGTGCAATGGTAGCACGTCTGACTCCAGATCAGAAGGGTGTGTGTTTAAATCACATCAGGGTCAAAGACTTCTACTTAAAACTTCAAGGTTACAAATCCATCGTCAGGACTGTAAATGTTTGATCATCCAAACTGCAACGATGGAAAGGGCAACAATAACCCTATATAAGCCAACTGGTTAAAATCAGTGGTACAGAACGCCGACGTTTATTGAAGGCACTCAATTGGACCAGAGAACTGCCATTGTGCTATCAGTTCACCACTTATGTTGCATCATTGAACAGTTTTATTCAACTCAATGAATGTTTGTTATAATTAAGCTTTACCCTTACTAAAAAGGAGACTGCAGAGTGTGTTCCAACAACAGGGAGGTCACACTCCACAGCCTCCCTGGTGAGGTCTTGTTAATGGTCCTGTAGAGGAAGGTCAGACGGATTGTCAACCCTCAGGTTCAGCTGGATCAGCTTTATACCATTAGGGGAATCCTGGAGATGTACGTGAGAGTTTATCCAACCAATCAACATGTGTTTTGTGGATTTGGAGAAGGGTTTTGACCGCATTACTCAGGGGGCCCTGTGGGTGGCACTCCGTGAGTATGGGGTACCAGGGCTCCTGACACAGGCTCAAAGTTCCCCGAATGACCGGTGTCATAGCTCGGTCCGCATTGCCTGCAATAAGTCAAGCTCATTTCCAGTAAGAATTGGACTCTGCTAAGGCTGCCCTTTATCACCAATTTTGTTCATAACATATATAGACAGGATTAGTAGGCACAGCCAAGGTGTTGCGGGGATCTGTTTTTGTGTTGTACGGATCAGGGCTCTACATTTTACAGAGGATGTGGTCCTGATGGTTTTTTCGAACTGTGATCTCTGTTGTTTTATCTGTACATCACTGGTGTTGCATCTTTTAAGAGTTGTTTTCAGGTCAATGAATGTTTGCCATACTTAAGGTTTACCTTCACATTTTTCTTATTTTCCACTTAATAGGCAGGTGACTCTGTGGCGCAACGGTAGCGCGTCTGATTCCAGATCAGAAGGTTGTGTGTTCAAATCACATCATGGTCAATGCCTTCTACTTATGTGTTATGTGACATAACACCCATCAGGGATTTAGATATTTTTTTTCATCCAAACAGTGCAAAGATGGAAAGGGTAACAATAACCTTATGTAAGCCGACTGGTTCAAATCGGTGCTACAGGAAGCCATAGTTTATTGTAGGCCCTCAATTGGACCAGAGTACTGTCGTTGGGCTATCACTACATCACTTGTGTTGCATCATTAAACAGTTTTATTCAACTCAATGAATGCTTGTTATAATTAAGGTTTACCCCTAATAAAAAGGGGGGCCGCACAGTGTGTTCCAACTACAAGGAGATCACTCTCCTCAGTCTATCTGGTAATGTCGTTTTCGGGGATCTGGAGAGGAAGGTCAGATGGATTGTCCAACTTCAGATTCAGGAGCAACATAGTGGTTTTTGTCCTGGCCATGGAACGCTGGACCAGCTTTATACCTTTAGGTGGATCCTGGAGGGTGCGTGAGAGTTGGCCCAACCAATCTACATGTGTTTTGTGCATTTGGAGAAGGGTTTTGACTGCATTACTCAGGGGCATTGCAGGGGGCACTCTTTGAACATCGGGTACCAGGCCTTCTGATACAATCTGTTAGGTCACCGAATGACAGGTATCGTAGCATAGTCTGCATTGCCGGCAGTAAGTCTAGCTCATTTCCGGTAAGAATTGACCTCTGCTAACACAGCCCTTTATCACAACATTTGTTCATAGCATTTCTGGACAGGATTTGTAGGCACAGCCAAGGTGTTTTGCGAGGATCTGTTTTGGTGGCCTAAGGAGCAAGTCTCTCTTTTTTTTTTTTTTTTACAGAGGATGTGGTCCTGTTTGTTTAATCAGACAGTGATCTCTGTTGTTTTATCTGTACATCACTGGTGTTGCGTCGTTGAACAGTTTTATTCAGGTCATTGAATGTTTGTGTTAGTTAAGGTTTACCATCGGCTCATTTTCATTATCATTTGTTGACACCTGACTCTGTGGTGCAATGGTAGCGCGTCTGACTCCAGATCAGAAGGGTGTGTGTTCAAATCACATCAGGGTCAAAGACTTCTACTTAAAACTTCAAGGTTACAAATCCATCGTCAGGACTGTAAATGTTTGATCATCCAAACTGCAACGATGGAAAGGGAAACAATAACCCTATATAAGCCAACTGGTTAAAATCAGTGGTACAGAACGCCGGTGTTTATTGAAGGCACTCAATTGGACCAGAGAACTGCCATTGTGCTATCAGTTCACCACTTATGTTGCATCATTGAACAGTTTTATTCAACTCAATGAATGTTTGTTATAATTAAGGTTTACCCTTACTAAAAAGGAGACTGCAGAGTGTGTTCCAACAACAGGGAGGTCACACTCCACAGCCTCCCTGGTGAGGTCTTGTTAATGGTCCTGTAGAGGAAGGTCAGACGGATTGTCAACCCTCAGGTTCAGCTGGATCAGCTTTATACCATTAGGGGAATCCTGGAGATGTACGTGAGAGTTTATCCAACCAATCAACATGTGTTTTGTGGATTTGGAGAAGGGTTTTGACCGCATTACTCAGGGGGCCCTGTGGGTGGCACTCCGTGAGTATGGGGTACCAGGGCTCCTGACACAGGCTCAAAGTTCCCCGAATGACCGGTGTCATAGCTCGGTCCGCATTGCCTGCAATAAGTCAAGCTCATTTCCAGTAAGAATTGGACTCTGCTAAGGCTGCCCTTTATCACCAATTTTGTTCATAACATATATAGACAGGATTAGTAGGCACAGCCAAGGTGTTGCGGGGATCTGTTTTTGTGTTGTACGGATCAGGGCTCTACATTTTACAGAGGATGTGGTCCTGATGGTTTTTTCGAACTGTGATCTCTGTTGTTTTATCTGTACATCACTGGTGTTGCATCTTTTAAGAGTTGTTTTCAGGTCAATGAATGTTTGCCATACTTAAGGTTTACCTTCACATTTTTCTTATTTTCCATTTAATAGGCAGGTGACTCTGTGGCGCAACGGTAGCGCGTCTGATTCCAGATCAGAAGGTTGTGTGTTCAAATCACATCATGGTCAATGCCTTCTACTTATGTGTTATGTGACATAACACCCATCAGGGATTTAGATATTTTTTTTCATCCAAACAGTGCAAAGATGGAAAGGGTAACAATAACCTTATGTAAGCCGACTGGTTCAAATCGGTGCTACAGGAAGCCATAGTTTATTGTAGGCCCTCAATTGGACCAGAGTACTGTCGTTGGGCTATCACTACATCACTTGTGTTGCATCATTAAACAGTTTTATTCAACTCAATGAATGCTTGTTATAATTAAGGTTTACCCCTAATAAAAAGGGGGGCCGCACAGTGTGTTCCAACTACAATGAGATCACTCTCCTCAGTCTATCTGGTAATGTCGTTTTCGGGGATCTGGAGAGGAAGGTCAGATGGATTGTCCAACTTCAGATTCAGGAGCAACATAGTGGTTTTTGTCCTGGCCATGGAACGCTGGACCAGCTTTATACCTTTAGGTGGATCCTGGAGGGTGCGTGAGAGTTGGCCCAACCAATCTACATGTGTTTTGTGCATTTGGAGAAGGGTTTTGACTGCATTACTCAGGGGCATTGCAGGGGGCACTCTTTGAACATCGGGTACCAGGCCTTCTAATACAATCTGTTAGGTCACCGAATGACAGGTATCGTAGCATAGTCTGCATTGCCGGCAGTAAGTCTAGCTCATTTCCGGTAAGAATTGGCCTCTGCTAACACAGCCCTTTATCACAACATTTGTTCATAGCATTTCTGGACAGGATTTGTAGGCACAGCCAAGGTGTTTTGCGAGGATCTGTTTTGGTGGCCTAAGGAGCAAGTCTCTCTTTTTTTTTTTTTTTTTTTTTACAGAGGATGTGGTCCTGTTTATTTAATCAGACAGTGATCTCTGTTGTTTTATCTGTACATCACTGGTGTTGCGTCGTTGAACAGTTTTATTCAGGTCATTGAATGTTTGTGTTAGTTAAGGTTTACCATCGGCTCATTTTCATTATCATTTGTTGACACCTGACTCTGTGGCGCAATGGTAGCGCGTCTGACTCCAGATCAGAAGGTTGTGTGTTCAAATCACATCAGGGTCAAAGACTTCTACTTAAACCTTCAAGGTTACAAATCCATCGTCAGGACTGTAAATGTTTGATCATCCAAACTGCAACGATGGAAAGGGCAAAATTAACCCTATATAAGCCAACTGGTTAAAATCAGTGGTACAGAATGCCGACGTTTATTGAAGGCATTCAATTGGACCAGAGTACAGCCATTGTGCTATCAGTTCACCACTTATGTTGCATCATTGAACAGTTTTATTCAACTCAATGAATGTTTGTTATAATTAAGGTTTACCCTTACTAAAAAGGAGACTGCAGAGTGTGTTCCAACAACAGGGAGGTCACACTCCACAGCCTCCCTGGTGAGGTCTTGTTAATGGTCCTGTAGAGGAAGGTCAGACGGATTGTCAGCCCTCAGGTTCAGCTGGATCAGCTTTATACCATTAGGGGAATCCTGGAGATGTACGTGAGAGTTTATCCAACCAATCAACATGTGTTTTGTGGATTTGGAGAAGGGTTTTGACCGCATTACTCAGGGGGCCCTGTGGGTGGCACTCCGTGAGTATGGGGTACCAGGGCTCCTGACACAGGCTCTTAGTTCCCCGAATGACCGGTGTCATAGCTCGGTCCGCATTGCCTGCAATAAGTCAAGCTCATTTCCAGTAAGAACTGGACTCTGCTAAGGCTGCCCTTTATCACCAATTTTGTTCATAACATATATAGACAGGATTAGTAGGCACAGCCAAGGTGTTGCGGGGATCTGTTTTTGTGTTGTACGGATCAGGGCTCTACATTTTACAGAGGATGTGGTCCTGATGGTTTTTTCGAACTGTGATCTCTGTTGTTTTATCTGTACATCACTGGTGTTGCATCTTTTAAGAGTTGTTTTCAGGTCAATGAATGTTTGCCATACTTAAGGTTTACCTTCACATTTTTCTTATTTTCTATTTAATAGGCAGGTGACTCTGTGGCGCAACGGTAGCGTGTCTGATTCCAGATCAGAAGGTTGTGTGTTCAAATCACATCAGGGTCAATGCCTTCTACTTATGTGTTATGTGACATAACACCCATCAGGGATTTAGATTTTTTTTTCATCCAAACAGTGCAAAGATGGAAAGGGTAACAATAACCTTATGTAAGCCGACTGGTTCAAATCGGTGCTACAGGAAGCCATAGTTTATTGTAGGCCCTCAATTGGACCAGAGTACTGTCGTTGGGCTATCACTACATCACTTGTGTTGCATCATTAAACAGTTTTATTCAACTCAATGAATGCTTGTTATAATTAAGGTTTACCCCTAATAAAAAGGGGGGCCGCACAGTGTGTTCCAACTACAAGGAGATCACTCTCCTCAGTCTATCTGGTAATGTCGTTTTCGGGGATCTGGAGAGAAAGGTCAGATGGATTGTCCAACTTCAGATTCAGGAGCAACATAGTGGTTTTCGTCCTGGCCATGGAACGCTGGACCAGCTTTATACCTTTAGGTGGATCCTGGAGGGTGCGTGAGAGTTGGCCCAACCAATCTACATGTGTTTTGTGCATTTGGAGAAGGGTTTTGACTGCATTACTCAGGGGCATTGCAGGGGGCACTCTTTGAACATCGGGTACCTGGCCTTCTGATACAATCTGTTAGGTCACCAAATGACATGTATCGTAGCATAGACTGCATTGCCGGCAGTAAGTCTAGCTCATTTCCGGTAAGAATTGGCCTCTGCTAACACAGCCCTTTATCACAACATTTGTTCATAGCATTTCTGGACAGGATTTGTAGGCACAGCCAAGGTGTTTTGCGAGGATCTGTTTTGGTGGCCTAAGGAGCAAGTCTCTCTTTTTTTTTTTTTACAGAGGATGTGGTCCTGTTTGTTTAATCAGACAGTGATCTCTGTTGTTTTATCTGTACATCACTGGTGTTGCGTCGTTGAACAGTTTTATTCAGGTCATCTAATGTATGTGTTAGTTAAGGTTTACCATCGGCTCATTTTCATTATCATTTGTTGACACCTGACTCTGTGGCTCAATGGTAGCGCGTCTGACTCCAGATCAGAAGGTTGTGTGTTCAAATCACATCAGGGTCAAAGACTTCTACTTAAACCTTCAAGGTTACAAATCCATCGTCAGGACTGTAAATGTTTGATCATCCAAACTGCAACGATGGAAAGGGCAACAATAACCCTATATAAGCCAACTGGTTAAAATCAGTGGTACAAAACGCCGACGTTTATTGAAGGCACTCAATTGGACCAGAGAACTGCCATTGTGCTATCAGATCACCACTTATGTTGCATCATTGAACAGTTTTATTCAACTCAATGAATGTTTGTTATAATTAAGGTTTACCCTTACTAAAAAGGAGACTGCAGAGTGTGTTCCAACAACAGGGAGGTCACACTCCACAGCCTCCCTGGTGAGGTCTTGTTAATGGTCCTGTAGGGGAAGGTCAGACGGATTGTCAACCCTCAGGTTCAGCTGGATCAGCTATATACCATTAGGGGAATCCTGGAGATGTATGTGAGAATTTATCCAACCAATGAACATGTGTTTTGTGGATTTGGAGAAGGGTTTTGACCGCATTACTCAGGGGGCCCTGTGGGTGGCACTCTGTGAGTATCGGGTACCAGGGCTCCTTACACAGGCTCTTAGTTTCCCGAATGACTGGTGTCATAGCTCAGTCCGCATTGCCTGCAATAAGTCAAGCTCATTTCCAGTAAGAATTGGACTCTGCTAAGGCTGCCCTTTATCACCAATTTTGTTCATAACATATATAGACAGGATTAGTAGGCACAGCCAAGGTGTTGCGGGGGATCTGTTTTGTGTTGTACGGATCAGGGCTCTACATTTTACAGAGGATGTGGTCCTGATGGTTTTTTCGAACTGTGATCTCTGTTGTTTTATCTGTACATCACTGGTGTTGCATCTTTTAAGAGTTGTTTTCAGGTCAATGAATGTTTGCCATACTTAAGGTTTACCTTCACATTTTTCTTCTTTTCAAATTTATAGGCAGGTGACTCTGTGGCGCAACGGTAGCGCGTCTGACTCCAGATCAGAAGGTTGTGTGTTCAAATCACATCAGGGTCAATGCCTTCTACTTATGTGTTATGTGACATAACACCCATCAGGATTTTAGATATATTTTTTTCATCCAAACAGTGCAAAGATGGAAAGGGTAACAATAACCTTATGTAAGCCGACTGGTTCAAATCGGTGCTACAGGAAGCCATAGTTTATTGTAGGCCCTCAATTGGACCAGAGTACTGTCGTTGGGCTATCACTACATCACTTGTGTTGCATCATTAAACAGTTTTATTCAACTCAATGAATGCTTGTTATAATTAAGGTTTACCCCTAATAAAAAGGGGGGCCGCACAGTGTGTTCCAACTACAAGGAGATCACTCTCCTCAGTCTATCTGGTAATGTCGTTTTCGGGGATCTGGAGAGGAAGGTCAAATGGATTGTCCAACTTCAGATTCAGGAGCAACATAGTGGTTTTCGTCCTGGCCATGGAACGCTGGACCAGCTTTATACCTTTAGGTGGATCCTGGAGGGTGCGTGAGAGTTGGCCCAACCAATCTACATGTGTTTTGTGCATTTGGAGAAGGGTTTTGACTGCATTACTCAGGGGCATTGCAGGGGGCACTCTTTGAACATCGGGTACCAGGCCTTCTGATACAATCTGTTAGGTCACCGAATGACAGGTATCGTAGCATAGTCTGCATTGCCGGCAGTAAGTCTAGCTCATTTCCAGTAAGAATTGGCCTCTGCTAACACAGCCCTTTATCACAACATTTGTTCATAGCATTTCTGGACAGGATTTGTAGGCACAGCCAAGGTGTTTTGCGAGGATCTGTTTTGGTGGCCTAAGGAGCAAGTCTCTTTTTTTTTTTTTACAGAGGATGTGGTCCTGTTTGTTTAATCAGACAGTGATCTCTGTTGTTTTATCTGTACATCACTGGTGTTGCGTCGTTGAACAGTTTTATTCAGGTCATTGAATGTTTGTGTTAGTTAAGGTTTACCATCGGCTCATTTTCATTATCATTTGTTGACACCTGACTCTGTGGCGCAATGGTAGCGCGTCTGACTCCAGATCAGAAGGTTGTGTGTTCAAATCACATCAGGGTCAAAGACTTCTACTTAAACCTTCAAGGTTACAAATCCATCGTCAGGACTGTAAATGTTTGATCATCATAACTGCAACGATGGAAAGGGCAACAATAACCCTATATAAGCCAACTGGTTAAAATCAGTGGTACAGAATGCCGACGTTTATTGAAGGCACTCAATTGGACCAGAGAACTGCCATTGTGCTATTAGTTCATCACTTATGTTGCATCATTGAACAGTTTTATTCAACTCAATGAATGTTTGTTATAATTAAGGTTTACCCTTACTAAAAAGGAGACTGCAGAGTGTGTTCCAACAACAGGGAGGTCACACTCCACAGCCTCCCTGGTGAGGTCTTGTTAATGGTCCTGTAGAGGAAGGTCAGACGGATTGTCAACCCTCAGGTTCAGCTGGATCAGCTTTATACCATTAGGGGAATCCTGGAGATGTACGTGAGAGTTTATCCAACCAATCAACATGTGTTTTGTGGATTTGGAGAAGGGTTTTGACCGCATTACTCAGGGGGCCCTGTGGGTGGCACTCCGTGAGTATGGGGTACCAGGGCTCCTGACACAGGCTCTTAGTTCCCCGAATGACCGGTGTCATAGCTCGGTCCGCACTGCCTGCAATAAGTCAAGCTCATTTCCAGTAAGAATTGGACTCTGCTAAGGCTGCCCTTTATCACCAATTTTGTTCATAACATATATAGACAGGGTTAGTAGGCACAGCCAAGGTGTTGCGGGGATCTGTTTTTGTGTTGTACGGATCAGGGCTCTACATTTTACAGAGGATGTGGTCCTGATGGTTTTTTCGAACTGTGATCTCTGTTGTTTTATCTGTACATCACTGGTTTTGCATCTTTTAAGAGTTGTTTTCAGGTCAATGAATGTTTGCCATACTTAAGGTTTACCTTCACATTTTTTGTTATTTTCTATTTTATAGGCAGGTGACTCTGTGGCGCAATGGTAGCGCGTCTGACTCCAGATCAGAAGGTTGTGTGTTCTAATCACATCAGGGTCAATGCCTTCTACTTATGTGTTATGTGACATAACACCCATTAGGGATTTAGATATTTTTTTTCATCCAAACAGTGCAAAGATGGAAAGGGTAACAATAACCTTATGTAAGCCGACTGGTTCAAATCGGTGCTACAGGAAGCCATAGTTTATTGTAGGCCCTCAATTGGACCAGAGTACTGTCATTGGGCTATCACTACATCACTTGTGTTGCATCATTAAACAGTTTTATTCAACTCAATGAATGCTTGTTATAATTAAGGTTTACCCCTAATAAAAACGGGGGCCGCACAGTGTGTTCCAACTACAAGGAGATCACTCTCCTCAGTCTATCTGGTAATGTCGTTTTCGGGGATCTGGAGAGGAAGGTCAGATGGATTGTCCAACTTCAGATTCAGGAGCAACATAGTGGTTTTCGTCCTGGCCATGGAACGCTGGACCAGCTTTATACCTTTAGGTGGATCCTGGAGGGTGCGTGAGAGTTGGCCCAACCAATCTACATGTGTTTTGTGCATTTGGAGAAGGGTTTTGACTGCATTACTCAGGGGCATTGCAGGGGGCACTCTTTGAACATCGGGTACCAGGCCTTCTGATACAATCTGTTAGGTCACCGAATGACAGGTATCGTAGCATAGTCTGCATTGCCGTCAGTAAGTCTAGCTCATTTCCGGTAAGAATTGGCCTCTGCTAACGCAGCCCTTTATCACAACATTTGTTCATAGCATTTCTGGACAGGATTTGTAGGCACAGCCAAGGTGTTTTGCGAGGATCTGTTTTAGTGGCCTAAGGAGCAAGTCTCTCTTTTTTTTTTTTTTTTACAGAGGATGTGGTCCTGTTTATTTAATCAGACAGTGATCTCTGTTGTTTTATCTGTACATCACTGGTGTTGCGTCGTTGAACAGTTTTATTCAGGTCATTGAATGTTTGTGTTAGTTAAGGTTTACCATCGGCTCATTTTCATTATCATTTGTTGACACCTGACTCTGTGGCGCAATGGTAGCGCGTCTGACTCCAGATCAGAAGGTTGTGTGTTCAAATCACATCAGGGTCAAAGACTTCTACTTAAACCTTCAAGGTTACAAATCCATCGTCAGGACTATAAATGTTTGATCATCATAACTGCAACGATGGAAAGGGCAACAATAACCCTATATAAGCCAACTGGTTAAAATCAGTGGTACAGAATGCCGACGTTTATTGAAGGCACTCAATTGGACCAGAGAACTGCCATTGTGCTATCAGTTCACCACTTATGTTGCATCATTGAACAGTTTTATTCAACTCAATGAATGTTTGTTATAATTACGGTTTACCCTTACTAAAAAGGAGACTGCAGAGTGTGTTCCAACAACAGGGAGGTCACACTCCACAGCCTCCCTGGTGAGGTCTTGTTAATGGTCCTGTAGAGGAAGGTCAGACGGATTGTCAACCCTCAGGTTCAGCTGGATCAGCTTTATACCATTAGGGGAATCCTGGAGATGTACGTGAGAGTTTATCCAACCAATCAACATGTGTTTTGTGGATTTGGAGAAGGGTTTTGACCGCATTACTCAGGGGGCCCTGTGGGTGGCACTCCGTGAGTATGGGGTACCAGGGCTCCTGACACAGGCTCTTAGTTCCCCGAATGACCGGTGTCATAGCTCGGTCCGCATTGCCTGCAATAAGTCAAGCTCATTTCCAGTAAGAATTGGACTCTGCTAAGGCTGCCCTTTATCACCAATTTTGTTCATAACATATATAGACAGGATTAGTAGGCACAGCCAAGGTGTTGCGGGGATCTGTTTTTGTGTTGTACGGATCAGGGCTCTACATTTTACAGAGGATGTGGTCCTGATGGTTTTTTCGAACTGTGATCTCTGTTGTTTTATCTGTACATCACTGGTGTTGCATCTTTTAAGAGTTGTTTTCAGGTCAATGAATGTTTGCCATACTTAAGGTTTACCTTCACATTTTTCTTATTTTCCATTTAATAGGCAGGTGACTCTGTGGCGCAACGGTAGCGCGTCTGATTCCAGATCAGAAGGTTGTGTGTTCAAATCACATCATGGTCAATGCCTTCTACTTATGTGTTATGTGACATAACACCCATCAGGGATTTAGATATTTTTTTTCATCCAAACAGTGCAAAGATGGAAAGGGTAACAATAACCTTATGTAAGCCGACTGGTTCAAATCGGTGCTACAGGAAGCCATAGTTTATTGTAGGCCCTCAATTGGACCAGAGTACTGTCGTTGGGCTATCACTACATCACTTGTGTTGCATCATTAAACAGTTTTATTCAACTCAATGAATGCTTGTTATAATTAAGGTTTACCCCTAATAAAAAGGGGGGCCGCACAGTGTGTTCCAACTACAAGGAGATCACTCTCCTCAGTCTATCTGGTAATGTCGTTTTCGGGGATCTGGAGAGGAAGGTCAGATGGATTGTCCAACTTCAGATTCAGGAGCAACATAGTGGTTTTTGTCCTGGCCATGGAACGCTGGACCAGCTTTATACCTTTAGGTGGATCCTGGAGGGTGCGTGAGAGTTGGCCCAACCAATCTACATGTGTTTTGTGCATTTGGAGAAGGGTTTTGACTGCATTACTCAGGGGCATTGCAGGGGGCACTCTTTGAACATCGGGTACCAGGCCTTCTGATACAATCTGTTAGGTCACCGAATGACAGGTATCGTAGCATAGTCTGCATTGCCGTCAGTAAGTCTAGCTCATTTCCGGTAAGAATTGACCTCTGCTAACACAGCCCTTTATCACAACATTTGTTCATAGCATTTCTGGACAGGATTTGTAGGCACAGCCAAGGTGTTTTGCGAGGATCTGTTTTGGTGGCCTAAGGAGCAAGTCTCTCTTTTTTTTTTTTTTTTTACAGAGGATGTGGTCCTGTTTGTTTAATCAGACAGTGATCTCTGTTGTTTTATCTGTACATCACTGGTGTTGCGTCGTTGAACAGTTTTATTCAGGTCATTGAATGTTTGTGTTAGTTAAGGTTTACCATCGGCTCATTTTCATTATCATTTGTTGACACCTGACTCTGTGGTGCAATGGTAGCGCGTCTGACTCCAGATCAGAAGGGTGTGTGTTCAAATCACATCAGGGTCAAAGACTTCTACTTAAAACTTCAAGGTTACAAATCCATCGTCAGGACTGTAAATGTTTGATCATCCAAACTGCAATGATGGAAAGGGCAACAATAACCCTATATAAGCCAACTGGTTAAAATCAGTGGTACAGAACGCCGACGTTTATTGAAGGCACTCAATTGGACCAGAGAACTGCCATTGTGCTATCAGTTCACCACTTATGTTGCATCATTGAACAGTTTTATTCAACTCAATGAATGTTTGTTATAATTAAGGTTTACCCTTACTAAAAAGGAGACTGCAGAGTGTGTTCCAACAACAGGGAGGTCACACTCCACAGCCTCCCTGGTGAGGTCTTGTTAATGGTCCTGTAGAGGAAGGTCAGACGGATTGTCAACCCTCAGGTTCAGCTGGATCAGCTTTATACCATTAGGGGAATCCTGGAGATGTACGTGAGAGTTTATCCAACCAATCAACATGTGTTTTGTGGATTTGGAGAAGGGTTTTGACCGCATTACTCAGGGGGCCCTGTGGGTGGCACTCCGTGAGTATGGGGTACCAGGGCTCCTGACACAGGCTCAAAGTTCCCCGAATGACCGGTGTCATAGCTCGGTCCGCATTGCCTGCAATAAGTCAAGCTCATTTCCAGTAAGAATTGGACTCTGCTAAGGCTGCCCTTTATCACCAATTTTGTTCATAACATATATAGACAGGATTAGTAGGCACAGCCAAGGTGTTGCGGGGATCTGTTTTTGTGTTGTACGGATCAGGGCTCTACATTTTACAGAGGATGTGGTCCTGATGGTTTTTTCGAACTGTGATCTCTGTTGTTTTATCTGTACATCACTGGTGTTGCATCTTTTAAGAGTTGTTTTCAGGTCAATGAATGTTTGCCATACTTAAGGTTTACCTTCACATTTTTCTTATTTTCCATTTAATAGGCAGGTGACTCTGTGGCGCAACGGTAGCGCGTCTGATTCCAGATCAGAAGGTTGTGTGTTCAAATCACATCATGGTCAATGCCTTCTACTTATGTGTTATGTGACATAACACCCATCAGGGATTTAGATATTTTTTTTCATCCAAACAGTGCAAAGATGGAAAGGGTAACAATAACCTTATGTAAGCCGACTGGTTCAAATCGGTGCTACAGGAAGCCATAGTTTATTGTAGGCCCTCAATTGGACCAGAGTACTGTCGTTGGGCTATCACTACATCACTTGTGTTGCATCATTAAACAGTTTTATTCAACTCAATGAATGCTTGTTATAATTAAGGTTTACCCCTAATAAAAAGGGGGGCCGCACAGTGTGTTCCAACTACAAGGAGATCACTCTCCTCAGTCTATCTGGTAATGTCGTTTTCGGGGATCTGGAGAGGAAGGTCAGATGGATTGTCCAACTTCAGATTCAGGAGCAACATAGTGGTTTTTGTCCTGGCCATGGAACGCTGGACCAGCTTTATACCTTTAGGTGGATCCTGGAGGGTGCGTGAGAGTTGGCCCAACCAATCTACATGTGTTTTGTGCATTTGGAGAAGGGTTTTGACTGCATTACTCAGGGGCATTGCAGGGGGCACTCTTTGAACATCGGGTACCAGGCCTTCTGATACAATCTGTTAGGTCACCGAATGACAGGTATCGTAGCATAGTCTGCATTGCCGGCAGTAAGTCTAGCTCATTTCCGGTAAGAATTGACCTCTGCTAACACAGCCCTTTATCACAACATTTGTTCATAGCATTTCTGGACAGGATTTGTAGGCACAGCCAAGGTGTTTTGCGAGGATCTGTTTTGGTGGCCTAAGGAGCAAGTCTCTCTTTTTTTTTTTTTTTTTACAGAGGATGTGGTCCTGTTTGTTTAATCAGACAGTGATCTCTGTT
This sequence comes from Nothobranchius furzeri, assembly GCF_043380555.1. Taxonomy (NCBI): domain Eukaryota; kingdom Metazoa; phylum Chordata; class Actinopteri; order Cyprinodontiformes; family Nothobranchiidae; genus Nothobranchius; species Nothobranchius furzeri. The sequence goes on from NC_091742.1 coordinate 16,035,317, forward strand.
GTTTTATCTGTACATCACTGGTGTTGCGTCGTTGAACAGTTTTATTCAGGTCATTGAATGTTTGTGTTAGTTAAGGTTTACCATCGGCTCATTTTCATTATCATTTGTTGACACCTGACTCTGTGGTGCAATGGTAGCACGTCTGACTCCAGATCAGAAGGGTGTGTGTTCAAATCACATCAGGGTCAAAGACTTCTACTTAAAACTTCAAGGTTACAAATCCATCGTCAGGACTGTAAATGTTTGATCATCCAAACTGCAACGATGGAAAGGGCAACAATAACCCTATATAAGCCAACTGGTTAAAATCAGTGGTACAGAACGCCGACGTTTATTGAAGGCACTCAATTGGACCAGAGAACTGCCATTGTGCTATCAGTTCACCACTTATGTTGCATCATTGAACAGTTTTATTCAACTCAATGAATGTTTGTTATAATTAAGCTTTACCCTTACTAAAAAGGAGACTGCAGAGTGTGTTCCAACAACAGGGAGGTCACACTCCACAGCCTCCCTGGTGAGGTCTTGTTAATGGTCCTGTAGAGGAAGGTCAGACGGATTGTCAACCCTCAGGTTCAGCTGGATCAGCTTTATACCATTAGGGGAATCCTGGAGATGTACGTGAGAGTTTATCCAACCAATCAACATGTGTTTTGTGGATTTGGAGAAGGGTTTTGACCGCATTACTCAGGGGGCCCTGTGGGTGGCACTCCGTGAGTATGGGGTACCAGGGCTCCTGACACAGGCTCAAAGTTCCCCGAATGACCGGTGTCATAGCTCGGTCCGCATTGCCTGCAATAAGTCAAGCTCATTTCCAGTAAGAATTGGACTCTGCTAAGGCTGCCCTTTATCACCAATTTTGTTCATAACATATATAGACAGGATTAGTAGGCACAGCCAAGGTGTTGCGGGGATCTGTTTTTGTGTTGTACGGATCAGGGCTCTACATTTTACAGAGGATGTGGTCCTGATGGTTTTTTCGAACTGTGATCTCTGTTGTTTTATCTGTACATCACTGGTGTTGCATCTTTTAAGAGTTGTTTTCAGGTCAATGAATGTTTGCCATACTTAAGGTTTACCTTCACATTTTTCTTATTTTCCATTTAATAGGCAGGTGACTCTGTGGCGCAACGGTAGCGCGTCTGATTCCAGATCAGAAGGTTGTGTGTTCAAATCACATCATGGTCAATGCCTTCTACTTATGTGTTATGTGACATAACACCCATCAGGGATTTAGATATTTTTTTTCATCCAAACAGTGCAAAGATGGAAAGGGTAACAATAACCTTATGTAAGCCGACTGGTTCAAATCGGTGCTACAGGAAGCCATAGTTTATTGTAGGCCCTCAATTGGACCAGAGTACTGTCGTTGGGCTATCACTACATCACTTGTGTTGCATCATTAAACAGTTTTATTCAACTCAATGAATGCTTGTTATAATTAAGGTTTACCCCTAATAAAAAGGGGGGCCGCACAGTGTGTTCCAACTACAAGGAGATCACTCTCCTCAGTCTATCTGGTAATGTCGTTTTCGGGGATCTGGAGAGGAAGGTCAGATGGATTGTCCAACTTCAGATTCAGGAGCAACATAGTGGTTTTTGTCCTGGCCATGGAACGCTGGACCAGCTTTATACCTTTAGGTGGATCCTGGAGGGTGCGTGAGAGTTGGCCCAACCAATCTACATGTGTTTTGTGCATTTGGAGAAGGGTTTTGACTGCATTACTCAGGGGCATTGCAGGGGGCACTCTTTGAACATCGGGTACCAGGCCTTCTGATACAATCTGTTAGGTCACCGAATGACAGGTATCGTAGCATAGTCTGCATTGCCGGCAGTAAGTCTAGCTCATTTCCGGTAAGAATTGACCTCTGCTAACACAGCCCTTTATCACAACATTTGTTCATAGCATTTCTGGACAGGATTTGTAGGCACAGCCAAGGTGTTTTGCGAGGATCTGTTTTGGTGGCCTAAGGAGCAAGTCTCTCTTTTTTTTTTTTTTTTACAGAGGATGTGGTCCTGTTTGTTTAATCAGACAGTGATCTCTGTTGTTTTATCTGTACATCACTGGTGTTGCGTCGTTGAACAGTTTTATTCAGGTCATTGAATGTTTGTGTTAGTTAAGGTTTACCATCGGCTCATTTTCATTATCATTTGTTGACACCTGACTCTGTGGTGCAATGGTAGCGCGTCTGACTCCAGATCAGAAGGGTGTGTGTTCAAATCACATCAGGGTCAAAGATTTCTACTTAAAACTTCAAGGTTACAAATCCATCGTCAGGACTGTAAATGTTTGATCATCCAAACTGCAACGATGGAAAGGGCAACAATAACCCTATATAAGCCAACTGGTTAAAATCAGTGGTACAGAACACCGGTGTATATTGAAGGCACTCAATTGGACCAGAGAACTGCCATTGTGCTATCAGTTCACCACTTATGTTGCATCATTGAACAGTTTTATTCAACTCAATGAATGTTTGTTATAATTAAGGTTTACCCTTACTAAAAAGGAGACTGCAGAGTGTGTTCCAACAACAGGGAGGTCACACTCCACAGCCTCCCTGGTGAGGTCTTGTTAATGGTCCTGTAGAGGAAGGTCAGACGGATTGTCAACCCTCAGGTTCAGCTGGATCAGCTTTATACCATTAGGGGAATCCTGGAGATGTACGTGAGAGTTTATCCAACCAATCAACATGTGTTTTGTGGATTTGGAGAAGGGTTTTGACCGCATTACTCAGGGGGCCCTGTGGGTGGCACTCCGTGAGTATGGGGTACCAGGGCTCCTGACACAGGCTCAAAGTTCCCCGAATGACCGGTGTCATAGCTCGGTCCGCATTGCCTGCAATAAGTCAAGCTCATTTCCAGTAAGAATTGGACTCTGCTAAGGCTGCCCTTTATCACCAATTTTGTTCATAACATATATAGACAGGATTAGTAGGCACAGCCAAGGTGTTGCGGGGATCTGTTTTTGTGTTGTACGGATCAGGGCTCTACATTTTACAGAGGATGTGGTCCTGATGGTTTTTTCGAACTGTGATCTCTGTTGTTTTATCTGTACATCACTGGTGTTGCATCTTTTAAGAGTTGTTTTCAGGTCAATGAATGTTTGCCATACTTAAGGTTTACCTTCACATTTTTCTTATTTTCCATTTAATAGGCAGGTGACTCTGTGGCGCAACGGTAGCGCGTCTGATTCCAGATCAGAAGGTTGTGTGTTCAAATCACATCATGGTCAATGCCTTCTACTTATGTGTTATGTGACATAACACCCATCAGGGATTTAGATATTTTTTTTCATCCAAACAGTGCAAAGATGGAAAGGGTAACAATAACCTTATGTAAGCCGACTGGTTCAAATCGGTGCTACAGGAAGCCATAGTTTATTGTAGGCCCTCAATTGGACCAGAGTACTGTCGTTGGGCTATCACTACATCACTTGTGTTGCATCATTAAACAGTTTTATTCAACTCAATGAATGCTTGTTATAATTAAGGTTTACCCCTAATAAAAAGGGGGGCCGCACAGTGTGTTCCAACTACAATGAGATCACTCTCCTCAGTCTATCTGGTAATGTCGTTTTCGGGGATCTGGAGAGGAAGGTCAGATGGATTGTCCAACTTCAGATTCAGGAGCAACATAGTGGTTTTTGTCCTGGCCATGGAACGCTGGACCAGCTTTATACCTTTAGGTGGATCCTGGAGGGTGCGTGAGAGTTGGCCCAACCAATCTACATGTGTTTTGTGCATTTGGAGAAGGGTTTTGACTGCATTACTCAGGGGCATTGCAGGGGGCACTCTTTGAACATCGGGTACCAGGCCTTCTAATACAATCTGTTAGGTCACCGAATGACAGGTATCGTAGCATAGTCTGCATTGCCGGCAGTAAGTCTAGCTCAATTCCGGTAAGAATTGGCCTCTGCTAACACAGCCCTTTATCACAACATTTGTTCATAGCATTTCTGGACAGGATTTGTAGGCACAGCCAAGGTGTTTTGCGAGGATCTGTTTTGGTGGCCTAAGGAGCAAGTCTCTCTTTTTTTTTTTTTTTTTTTTTACAGAGGATGTGGTCCTGTTTATTTAATCAGACAGTGATCTCTGTTGTTTTATCTGTACATCACTGGTGTTGCGTCGTTGAACAGTTTTATTCAGGTCATTGAATGTTTGTGTTAGTTAAGGTTTACCATCGGCTCATTTTCATTATCATTTGTTGACACCTGACTCTGTGGCGCAATGGTAGCGCGTCTGACTCCAGATCAGAAGGTTGTGTGTTCAAATCACATCAGGGTCAAAGACTTCTACTTAAACCTTCAAGGTTACAAATCCATCGTCAGGACTGTAAATGTTTGATCATCCAAACTGCAACGATGGAAAGGGCAAAATTAACCCTATATAAGCCAACTGGTTAAAATCAGTGGTACAGAATGCCGACGTTTATTGAAGGCATTCAATTGGACCAGAGTACAGCCATTGTGCTATCAGTTCACCACTTATGTTGCATCATTGAACAGTTTTATTCAACTCAATGAATGTTTGTTATAATTAAGGTTTACCCTTACTAAAAAGGAGACTGCAGAGTGTGTTCCAACAACAGGGAGGTCACACTCCACAGCCTCCCTGGTGAGGTCTTGTTAATGGTCCTGTAGAGGAAGGTCAGACGGATTGTCAGCCCTCAGGTTCAGCTGGATCAGCTTTATACCATTAGGGGAATCCTGGAGATGTACGTGAGAGTTTATCCAACCAATCAACATGTGTTTTGTGGATTTGGAGAAGGGTTTTGACCGCATTACTCAGGGGGCCCTGTGGGTGGCACTCCGTGAGTATGGGGTACCAGGGCTCCTGACACAGGCTCTTAGTTCCCCGAATGACCGGTGTCATAGCTCGGTCCGCATTGCCTGCAATAAGTCAAGCTCATTTCCAGTAAGAACTGGACTCTGCTAAGGCTGCCCTTTATCACCAATTTTGTTCATAACATATATAGACAGGATTAGTAGGCACAGCCAAGGTGTTGCGGGGATCTGTTTTTGTGTTGTACGGATCAGGGCTCTACATTTTACAGAGGATGTGGTCCTGATGGTTTTTTCGAACTGTGATCTCTGTTGTTTTATCTGTACATCACTGGTGTTGCATCTTTTAAGAGTTGTTTTCAGGTCAATGAATGTTTGCCATACTTAAGGTTTACCTTCACATTTTTCTTATTTTCTATTTAATAGGCAGGTGACTCTGTGGCGCAACGGTAGCGTGTCTGATTCCAGATCAGAAGGTTGTGTGTTCAAATCACATCAGGGTCAATGCCTTCTACTTATGTGTTATGTGACATAACACCCATCAGGGATTTAGATTTTTTTTTCATCCAAACAGTGCAAAGATGGAAAGGGTAACAATAACCTTATGTAAGCCGACTGGTTCAAATCGGTGCTACAGGAAGCCATAGTTTATTGTAGGCCCTCAATTGGACCAGAGTACTGTCGTTGGGCTATCACTACATCACTTGTGTTGCATCATTAAACAGTTTTATTCAACTCAATGAATGCTTGTTATAATTAAGGTTTACCCCTAATAAAAAGGGGGGCCGCACAGTGTGTTCCAACTACAAGGAGATCACTCTCCTCAGTCTATCTGGTAATGTCGTTTTCGGGGATCTGGAGAGAAAGGTCAGATGGATTGTCCAACTTCAGATTCAGGAGCAACATAGTGGTTTTCGTCCTGGCCATGGAACGCTGGACCAGCTTTATACCTTTAGGTGGATCCTGGAGGGTGCGTGAGAGTTGGCCCAACCAATCTACATGTGTTTTGTGCATTTGGAGAAGGGTTTTGACTGCATTACTCAGGGGCATTGCAGGGGGCACTCTTTGAACATCGGGTACCTGGCCTTCTGATACAATCTGTTAGGTCACCAAATGACATGTATCGTAGCATAGACTGCATTGCCGGCAGTAAGTCTAGCTCATTTCCGGTAAGAATTGGCCTCTGCTAACACAGCCCTTTATCACAACATTTGTTCATAGCATTTCTGGACAGGATTTGTAGGCACAGCCAAGGTGTTTTGCGAGGATCTGTTTTGGTGGCCTAAGGAGCAAGTCTCTCTTTTTTTTTTTTACAGAGGATGTGGTCCTGTTTGTTTAATCAGACAGTGATCTCTGTTGTTTTATCTGTACATCACTGGTGTTGCGTCGTTGAACAGTTTTATTCAGGTCATCTAATGTATGTGTTAGTTAAGGTTTACCATCGGCTCATTTTCATTATCATTTGTTGACACCTGACTCTGTGGCTCAATGGTAGCGCGTCTGACTCCAGATCAGAAGGTTGTGTGTTCAAATCACATCAGGGTCAAAGACTTCTACTTAAACCTTCAAGGTTACAAATCCATCGTCAGGACTGTAAATGTTTGATCATCCAAACTGCAACGATGGAAAGGGCAACAATAACCCTATATAAGCCAACTGGTTAAAATCAGTGGTACAAAACGCCGACGTTTATTGAAGGCACTCAATTGGACCAGAGAACTGCCATTGTGCTATCAGATCACCACTTATGTTGCATCATTGAACAGTTTTATTCAACTCAATGAATGTTTGTTATAATTAAGGTTTACCCTTACTAAAAAGGAGACTGCAGAGTGTGTTCCAACAACAGGGAGGTCACACTCCACAGCCTCCCTGGTGAGGTCTTGTTAATGGTCCTGTAGGGGAAGGTCAGACGGATTGTCAACCCTCAGGTTCAGCTGGATCAGCTATATACCATTAGGGGAATCCTGGAGATGTATGTGAGAATTTATCCAACCAATGAACATGTGTTTTGTGGATTTGGAGAAGGGTTTTGACCGCATTACTCAGGGGGCCCTGTGGGTGGCACTCTGTGAGTATCGGGTACCAGGGCTCCTTACACAGGCTCTTAGTTTCCCGAATGACTGGTGTCATAGCTCAGTCCGCATTGCCTGCAATAAGTCAAGCTCATTTCCAGTAAGAATTGGACTCTGCTAAGGCTGCCCTTTATCACCAATTTTGTTCATAACATATATAGACAGGATTAGTAGGCACAGCCAAGGTGTTGCGGGGGATCTGTTTTGTGTTGTACGGATCAGGGCTCTACATTTTACAGAGGATGTGGTCCTGATGGTTTTTTCGAACTGTGATCTCTGTTGTTTTATCTGTACATCACTGGTGTTGCATCTTTTAAGAGTTGTTTTCAGGTCAATGAATGTTTGCCATACTTAAGGTTTACCTTCACATTTTTCTTCTTTTCAAATTTATAGGCAGGTGACTCTGTGGCGCAACGGTAGCGCGTCTGACTCCAGATCAGAAGGTTGTGTGTTCAAATCACATCAGGGTCAATGCCTTCTACTTATGTGTTATGTGACATAACACCCATCAGGATTTTAGATATATTTTTTTCATCCAAACAGTGCAAAGATGGAAAGGGTAACAATAACCTTATGTAAGCCGACTGGTTCAAATCGGTGCTACAGGAAGCCATAGTTTATTGTAGGCCCTCAATTGGACCAGAGTACTGTCGTTGGGCTATCACTACATCACTTGTGTTGCATCATTAAACAGTTTTATTCAACTCAATGAATGCTTGTTATAATTAAGGTTTACCCCTAATAAAAAGGGGGGCCGCACAGTGTGTTCCAACTACAAGGAGATCACTCTCCTCAGTCTATCTGGTAATGTCGTTTTCGGGGATCTGGAGAGGAAGGTCAAATGGATTGTCCAACTTCAGATTCAGGAGCAACATAGTGGTTTTCGTCCTGGCCATGGAACGCTGGACCAGCTTTATACCTTTAGGTGGATCCTGGAGGGTGCGTGAGAGTTGGCCCAACCAATCTACATGTGTTTTGTGCATTTGGAGAAGGGTTTTGACTGCATTACTCAGGGGCATTGCAGGGGGCACTCTTTGAACATCGGGTACCAGGCCTTCTGATACAATCTGTTAGGTCACCGAATGACAGGTATCGTAGCATAGTCTGCATTGCCGGCAGTAAGTCTAGCTCATTTCCAGTAAGAATTGGCCTCTGCTAACACAGCCCTTTATCACAACATTTGTTCATAGCATTTCTGGACAGGATTTGTAGGCACAGCCAAGGTGTTTTGCGAGGATCTGTTTTGGTGGCCTAAGGAGCAAGTCTCTTTTTTTTTTTTTTTACAGAGGATGTGGTCCTGTTTGTTTAATCAGACAGTGATCTCTGTTGTTTTATCTGTACATCACTGGTGTTGCGTCGTTGAACAGTTTTATTCAGGTCATTGAATGTTTGTGTTAGTTAAGGTTTACCATCGGCTCATTTTCATTATCATTTGTTGACACCTGACTCTGTGGCGCAATGGTATCGCGTCTGAAACCAGGTCAGAAGGTTGTGTGTTCAAATCACATCAGGGTCAAAGACTTCTACTTAAACCTTCAAGGTTACAAATCCATCGTCAGGACTGTAAATGTTTGATCATCCAAACTGCAACGATGGAAAGGGCAACAATAACCCTATATAAGCCAACTGGTTAAAATCAGTGGTACAAAACGCCGACGTTTATTGAAGGCACTCAATTGGACCAGAGAACTGCCATTGTGCTATCAGTTCACCACTTGTGTTGCATCATTGAACAGTTTTATTCAACTCAATGAATGTTTGTTATAATTAAGGTTTACCCTTACTAAAAAGGAGACTGCAGAGTGTGTTCCAACAACAGGGAGGTCACACTCCACAGCCTCCCTGGTGAGGTCTTGTTAATGGTCCTGTAGAGGAAGGTCAGACGGATTGTCAACCCTCAGGTTCAGCTGGATCAGCTTTATACCATTAGGGGAATCCTGGAGATGTACGTGAGAGTTTATCCAACCAATCAACATGTGTTTTGTGGATTTGGAGAAGGGTTTTGACCGCATTACTCAGGGGGCCCTGTGGGTGGCACTCCGTGAGTATGGGGTACCAGGGCTCCTGACACAGGCTCTTAGTTCCCCGAATGACCGGTGTCATAGCTCGGTCCGCATTGCCTGCAATAAGTCAAGCTCATTTCCAGTAAGAATTGGACTCTGCTAAGGCTGCCCTTTATCACCAATTTTGTTCATAACATATATAGACAGGATTAGTAGGCACAGCCAAGGTGTTGCGGGGATCTGTTTTTGTGTTGTACGGATCAGGGCTCTACATTTTACAGAGGATGTGGTCCTGATGGTTTTTTCGAACTGTGATCTCTGTTGTTCTATCTGTACATCACTGGTGTTGCATCTTTTAAGAGTTGTTTTCAGGTCAATGAATGTTTGCCATACTTAAGGTTTACCTTCACATTTTTCTTATTTTCTATTTTATAGGCAGGTGACTCTGTGGCGCAATGGTAGCGCGTCTGACTCCAGATCAGAAGATTGTGTGTTCAAATCACATCAGGGTCAATGCCTTCTACTTATGTGTTATGTGACATAACACCCATCAGGGATTTAGATATTTTTTTTCATCCAAACAGTGCAAAGATGGAAAGGGTAACAATAACCTTATGTAAACCGACTGGTTCAAATCGGTGCTACAGGAAGCCATAGTTTATTGTAGGCCCTCAATTGGACCAGAGTACTGTCGTTGGGCTATCACTACATCACTTGTGTTGCATCATTAAACAGTTTTATTCAACTCAATGAATGCTTGTTATAATTAAGGTTTACCCCTAATAAAAAGGGGGGCCGCACAGTGTGTTCCAACTACAAGGAGATCACTCTCCTCAGTCTATCTGGTAATGTCGTTTTCGGGGATCTGGAGAGGAAGGTCAGATGGATTGTCCAACTTCAGATTCAGGAGCAACATAGTGGTTTTCGTCCTGGCCATGGAACGCTGGACCAGCTTTATACCTTTAGGTGGATCCTGGAGGGTGCGTGAGAGTTGGCCCAACCAATCTACATGTGTTTTGTGCATTTGGAGAAGGGTTTTGACTGCATTACTCAGGGGCATTGCAGGGGGCACTCTTTGAACATCGGGTACCAGGCCTTCTGATACAATCTGTTAGGTCACCGAATGACAGGTATCGTAGCATAGTCTGCATTGCCGTCAGTAAGTCTAGCTCATTTCCGGTAAGAATTGGCCTCTGCTAACGCAGCCCTTTATCACAACATTTGTTCATAGCATTTCTGGACAGGATTTGTAGGCACAGCCAAGGTGTTTTGCGAGGATCTGTTTTGGTGGCCTAAGGAGCAAGTCTCTCTCTTTTTTTTTTTTTTACAGAGGATGTGGTCCTGTTTATTTAATCAGACAGTGATCTCTGTTGTTTTATCTGTACATCACTGGTGTTGCGTCGTTGAACAGTTTTATTCAGGTCATTGAATGTTTGTGTTAGTTAAGGTTTACCATCGGCTCATTTTCATTATCATTTGTTGACACCTGACTCTGTGGCGCAATGGTAGCGCGTCTGACTCCAGATCAGAAGGTTGTGTGTTCAAATCACATCAGGGTCAAAGACTTCTACTTAAACCTTCAAGGCTACAAATCCATCGTCAGGACTGTAAATGTTTGATCATCATAACTGCAATGATGGAAAGGGCAACAATAACCCTATATAAGCCAACTGGTTAAAATCAGTGGTACAGAATGCCGACGTTTATTGAAGGCACTCAATTGGACCAGAGAACTGCCATTGTGCTATCAGTTCATCACTTATGTTGCATCATTGAACAGTTTTATTCAACTCAATGAATGTTTGTTATAATTAAGGTTTACCCTTACTAAAAAGGAGACTGCAGAGTGTGTTCCAACAACAGGGAGGTCACACTCCACAGCCTCCCTGGTGAGGTCTTGTTAATGGTCCTGTAGAGGAAGGTCAGACGGATTGTCAACCCTCAGGTTCAGCTGGATCAGCTTTATACCATTAGGGGAATCCTGGAGATGTACGTGAGAGTTTATCCAACCAATCAACATGTGTTTTGTGGATTTGGAGAAGGGTTTTGACCGCATTACTCAGGGGGCCCTGTGGGTGGCACTCCGTGAGTATGGGGTACCAGGGCTCCTGACACAGGCTCTTAGTTCCCCGAATGACCGGTGTCATAGCTCGGTCCGCATTGCCTGCAATAAGTCAAGCTCATTTCCAGTAAGAATTGGACTCTGCTAAGGCTGCCCTTTATCACCAATTTTGTTCATAACATATATAGACAGGATTAGTAGGCACAGCCAAGGTGTTGCTGGGATCTGTTTTTGTGTTGTACGGATCAGGGCTCTACATTTTACAGAGGATGTGGTCCTGATGGTTTTTTCGAACTGTGATCTCTGTTGTTTTATCTGTACATCACTGGTGTTGCATCTTTTAAGAGTTGTTTTCAGGTCAATGAATGTTTGCCATACTTAAGGTTTACCTTCACATTTTTCTTATTTTCTATTTTATAGCAGGTGACTCTGTGGCGCAATGGTAGCGCGTCTGACTCCAGATCAGAAGGTTGTGTGTTCAAATCACATCAGGGTCAATGCCTTCTACTTATGTGTTATGTGACATAACACCCATCAGGGATTTAGATATTTTTTTTCATCCAAACAGTGCAAAGATGGAAAGGGTAACAATAACCTTATGTAAGCCGACTGGTTCAAACTGGTGCTACAGGAAGCCATAGTTTATTGTAGGCCCTCAATTGGACCAGAGTACTGTCGTTGGGCTATCACTACATCACTTGTGTTGCATCATTAAACAGTTTTATTCAACTCAATGAATGCTTGTTATAATTAAGGTTTACCCCTAATAAAAAGGGGGGCCGCACAGTGTGTTCCAACTACAAGGAGATCACTCTTCTCAGTCTATCTGGTAATGTCGTTTTCGGGGATCTGGAGAGGAAGGTCAGATGGATTGTCCAACTTCAGATTCAGGAGCAACATAGTGGTTTTCGTCCTGGCCATGGAACGCTGGACCAGCTTTATACCTTTAGGTGGATCCTGGAGGGTGCGTGAGAGTTGGCCCAACCAATCTACATGTGTTTTGTGCATTTGGAGAAGGGTTTTGACTGCATTACTCAGGGGCATTGCAGGGGGCACTCTTTGAACATCGGGTACCTGGCCTTCTGATACAATCTGTTAGGTCACCAAATGACATGTATCGTAGCATAGACTGCATTGCCGGCAGTAAGTCTAGCTCATTTCCGGTAAGAATTGGCCTCTGCTAACACAGCCCTTTATCACAACATTTGTTCATAGCATTTCTGGACAGGATTTGTAGGCACAGCCAAGGTGTTTTGCGAGGATCTGTTTTGGTGGCCTAAGGAGCAAGTCTCTCTTTTTTTTTTTTTTTTACAGAGGATGTGGTCCTGTTTGTTTAATCAGACAGTGATCTCTGTTGTTTTATCTGTACATCACTGGTGTTGCGTCGTTGAACAGTTTTATTCAGGTCATTGAATGTTTGTGTTAGTTAAGGTTTACCATCGGCTCATTTTCATTATCATTTGTTGACACCTGACTCTGTGGCTCAATGGTAGCGCGTCTGACTCCAGATCAGAAGGTTGTGTGTTCAAATCACATCAGGGTCAAAGACTTCTACTTAAACCTTCAAGGTTACAAATCCATCGTCAGGACTGTAAATGTTTGATCATCCAAACTGCAACGATGGAAAGGGCAACAATAACCCTATTTAAACCAACTGGTTAAAATCAGTGGTACAGAACGCCGACGTTTATTGAAGGCACTCAATTGGACCAGAGAACTGCCATTGTGCTATCAGTTCACCACTTATGTTGCATCATTGAACAGTTTTATTCAACTCAATGAATGTTTGTTATAATTAAGGTTTACCCTTACTAAAAAGGAGACTGCAGAGTGTGTTCCAACAACAGGGACGTCACACTCCACAGTCTCCCTGGTGAGGTCTTGTTAATGGTCCTGTAGAGGTAGGTCAGACGGATTGTCAACCCTCAGGTTCAGCTGGATCAGCTTTATACCATTAGGGGAATCCTGGAGATGTATGTGAGAATTTATCCAACCAATGAACATGTGTTTTGTGGATTTGGAGAAGGGTTTTGACCGCATTACTCAGGGGGCCCTGTGGGTGGCACTCTGTGAGTATGGGGTACCAGGGCTCCTTACACAGGCTCTTAGTTTCCCGAATGACCGGTGTCATAGCTCAGTCCGCATTGCCTGCAATAAGTCAAGCTCATTTCCAGTAAGAATTGGACTCTGCTAAGGCTGCCCTTTATCACCAATTTTGTTCAAAACATATATAGACAGGATTAGTAGGCACAGCCAAGGTGTTGCGAGGATCTGTTTTTGTGTTGTACGGATCAGGGCTCTACATTTTACAGAGGATGTGGTCCTGATGGTTTTTTCGAACTGTGATCTCTGTTGTTTTATCTGTACATCACTGGTGTTGCATCTTTTAACAGTTGTTTTCAGGTCAATGAATGTTTGCCAAACTTAAGGTTTACCTTCACATTTTTCTTATTTTCTATTTTATAGGCAGGTGACTCTGTGGCGCAACGGTAGCGCGTCTGACTCCAGATCAGAAGGTTGTGTGTTCAAATCACATCAGGGTCAATGCCTTCTACTTATGTGTTATGTGACATAACACCCATCAGGGATTTAGATATTTTTTTTCATCCAAACAGTGCAAAGATGGAAAGGGTAACAATAACCTTATGTAAGCCAACTGGTTCAAATCGGTGCTACAGGAAGCCATAGTTTATTGTAGGCCCTCAATTGGACCAGAGTACTGTCGTTGGGCTATCACTACATCACTTGTGTTGCATCATTAAACAGTTTTATTCAACTCAATGAATGCTTGTTATAATTAAGGTTTACCCCTAATAAAAAGGGGGGCCGCACAGTGTGTTCCAACTACAAGGAGATCACTCTCCTCAGTCTATCTGGTAATGTCGTTTTCGGGGATCTGGAGAGGAAGGTCAAATGGATTGTCCAACTTCAGATTCAGGAGCAACATAGTGGTTTTCGTCCTGGCCATGGAACGCTGGACCAGCTTTATACCTTTAGGTGGATCCTGGAGGGTGCGTGAGAGTTGGCCCAACCAATCTACATGTGTTTTGTGCATTTGGAGAAGGGTTTTGACTGCATTACTCAGGGGCATTGCAGGGGGCACTCTTTGAACATCGGGTACCAGGCCTTCTGATACAATCTGTTAGGTCACCGAATGACAGGTATCGTAGCATAGTCTGCATTGCCGGCAGTAAGTCTAGCTCATTTCCAGTAAGAATTGGCCTCTGCTAACACAGCCCTTTATCACAACATTTGTTCATAGCATTTCTGGACAGGATTTGTAGGCACAGCCAAGGTGTTTTGCGAGGATCTGTTTTGGTGGCCTAAGGAGCAAGTCTCTTTTTTTTTTTTTTTACAGAGGATGTGGTCCTGTTTGTTTAATCAGACAGTGATCTCTGTTGTTTTATCTGTACATCACTGGTGTTGCGTCGTTGAACAGTTTTATTCAGGTCATTGAATGTTTGTGTTAGTTAAGGTTTACCATCGGCTCATTTTCATTATCATTTGTTGACACCTGACTCTGTGGCGCAATGGTAGCGCGTCTGACTCCAGATCAGAAGGTTGTGTGTTCAAATCACATCAGGGTCAAAGACTTCTACTTAAACCTTCAAGGGTACAAATCCATCGTCAGGACTGTAAATGTTTGATCATCATAACTGCAACGATGGAATGGGCAACAATAACCCTGTATAAGCCAACTGGTTAAAATCCGTGGTACAGAACGCCGACGTTTATTGAATGCACTCAATTGGACCAGAGAACTGCCATCGTGCTATCAGTTCACCACTTATGTTGCATCATTGAACAGTTTTATTCAACTCAATGAATGTTTGTTATAATTAAGGTTTACCCTTACTAAAAAGGAGACTGCAGAGTGTGTTCCAACAACAGGGAGGTCACACTCCACAGCCTCCCTGGTGAGGTCTTGTTAATGGTCCTGTAGAGGAAGGTCAGACGGATTGTCAACCCTCAGGTTCAGCTGGATCAGCTTTATACCATTAGGGGAATCCTGGAGATGTACGTGAGAGTTTATCCAACCAATCAACATGTGTTTTGTGGATTTGGAGAAGGGTTTTGACCGCATTACTCAGGGGGCCCTGTGGGTGGCACTCCGTGAGTATGGGGTACCAGGGCTCCTGACACAGGCTCTTAGTTCCCCGAATGACCGGTGTCATAGCTCGGTCCGCATTGCCTGCAATAAGTCAAGCTCATTTCCAGTAAGAATTGGACTCTGCTAAGGCTGCCCTTTATCACCAATTTTGTTCATAACATATATAGACAGGATTAGTAGGCACAGCCAAGGTGTTGCGGGGATCTGTTTTTGTGTTGTATGGATCAGGGCTCTACATTTTAAGGAGGATGTGGTCCTGATGGTTTTTTCGAACTGTGATCTCTGTTGTTTTATCTGTACATCACTGGTGTTGCATCTTTTAAGAGTTGTTTTCAGGTCAATGAATGTTTGCCATACTTAAGGTTTACCTTCACATTTTTCTTATTTTCTATTTTATAGGCAGGTGACTCTGTGGCGCAACGGTAGCGCGTCTGACTCCAGATCAGAAGGTTGTGTGTTCAAATCACATCAGGGTCAAGGCCTTCTACTTATGTGTTATGTGACATAACACCCATCAGGGATTTAGATATTTTTTTTCATCCAAACAGTGCAAAGATGGAAAGGGTAACAATAACCTTATGTAAGCCGACTGGTTCAAATCGGTGCTACAGGAAGCCATAGTTTATTGTAGGCCCTCAATTGGACCAGAGTACTGTCGTTGGGCTATCACTACATCACTTGTGTTGCATCATTAAACAGTTTTATTCAACTCAATGAATGCTTGTTATAATTAAGGTTTACCCCTAATAAAAAGGGGGGCCGCACAGTGTGTTCCAACTACAAGGAGATCACTCTCCTCAGTCTATCTGGTAATGTCGTTTTCGGGGATCTGGAGAGGAAGGTCAGATGGATTGTCCAACTTCAGATTCAGGAGCAACATAGTGGTTTTCGTCCTGGCCATGGAACGCTGGACCAGCTTTATACCTTTAGGTGGATCCTGGAGGGTGCGTGAGAGTTGGCCCAACCAATCTACATGTGTTTTGTGCATTTGGAGAAGGGTTTTGACTGCATTACTCAGGGGCATTGCAGGGGGCACTCTTTGAACATCGGGTACCAGGCCTTCTGATACAAGCTGTTAGGTCACCGAATGACAGGTATCGTAGCATAGTCTGCATTGCCGGCAGTAAGTCTAGCTCATTTCCGGTAAAAATTGGCCTCTGCTAACACAGCCCTTTATCACAACATTTGTTCATAGCATTTCTGGACAGGATTTGTAGGCACAGCCAAGGTGTTTTGCGAGGATCTGTTTTGGTGGCCTAAGGAGCAAGTCTCTCTTTTTTTTTTTTTTTACAGAGGATGTGGTCCTGTTTGTTTAATCAGACAGTGATCTCTGTTGTTTTATCTGTACATCACTGGTGTTGCGTCGTTGAACAGTTTTATTCAGGTCGTTGAATGTTTGTGTTAGTTAAGGTTTACCATCGGCTCATTTTCATTATCATTTGTTGACACCTGACTCTGTGGCGCAATGGTAGCGCGTCTGACTCCAGATCAGAAGGTTGTGTGTTCAAATCACATCAGGGTCAAAGGCTTCTACTTAAACCTTCAAGGTTACAAATCCATTGTCAGGACTGTAAATCTTTGATCATCCAAACTGCAACGATGGAAAGGGCAACAATAACCCTATATAAGCCAACTGGTTAAAATCAGTGGTACAGAATGCCGACTTTTATTGAAGGCACTCAATTGGACCAGAGTACTGCCATTGTGCTATCAGTTCACCACTTATGTTGCATCATTGAACAGTTTTATTCAACTCAATGAATGTTTGTTATAATTAAGGTTTACCCTTACTAAAAAGGAGACTGCAGAGTGTGTTCCAACAACAGGGAGGTCACACTCCACAGCCTCCCTGGTGAGGTCTTGTTAATGGTCCTGTAGAGGAAGGTCAGACGGATTGTCAACCCTCAGGTTCAGCTGGATCAGCTTTATACCATTAGGGGAATCCTGGAGATGTACGTGAGAGTTTATCCAACCAATCAACATGTGTTTTGTGGATTTGGAGAAGGGTTTTGACCGCATTACTCAGGGGGCCCTGTGGGTGGCACTCCGTGAGTATGGGGTACCAGGGCTCCTGACACAGGCTCTTAGTTCCCCGAATGACCGGTGTCATAGCTCGGTCCGCATTGCCTGCAATAAGTCAAGCTCATTTCCAGTAAGAATTGGACTCTGCTAAGGCTGCCCTTTATCACCAATTTTGTTCATAACATATATAGACAGGATTAGTAGGCACAGCCAAGGTGTTGCGGGGGATCTGTTTTTGTGTTGTACGGATCAGGGCTCTACATTTTACAGAGGATGTGGTCCTGATGGTTTTTTCGAACTGTGATCTCTGTTGTTTTATCTGTACATCACTGGTGTTGCATCTTTTAAGAGTTGTTTTCAGGTCAATGAATGTTTGCCATACTTAAGGTTTACCTTCACATTTTTCTTATTTTCTATTTTATAGGCAGGTGACTCTGTGGCGCAACGGTAGCGCGTCTGACTCCAGATCAGAAGGTTGTGTGTTCAAATCACATCAGGGTCAATGCCTTCTACTTATGTGTTATGTGACATAACACCCATCAGGGATTTAGATTTTTTTTTTCATCCAAACAGTGCAAAGATGGAAAGGGTAACAATAACCTTATGTAAGCCGACTGGTTCAAACTGGTGCTACAGGAAGCCATAGTTTATTGTAGGCCCTCAATTGGACCAGAGTACTGTCGTTGGGCTATCACTACATCACTTGTGTTGCATCATTAAACAGTTTTATTCAACTCAATGAATGCTTGTTATAATTAAGGTTTACCCCTAATAAAAAGGGGGGCCGCACAGTGTGTTCCAACTACAAGGAGATCACTCTCCTCAGTCTATCTGGTAATGTTGTTTTCGGGGATCTGGAGAGGAAGGTCAGATGGATTGTCCAACTTCAGATTCAGGAGCAACATAGTGGTTTTCGTCCTGGCCATGGAACGCTGGACCAGCTTTATACCTTTAGGTGGATCCTGGAGGGTGCGTGAGAGTTGGCCCAACCAATCTACATGTGTTTTGTGCATTTGGAGAAGGGTTTTGACTGCATTACTCAGGGGCATTGCAGGGGGCACTCTTTGAACATCGGGTACCTGGCCTTCTGATACAATCTGTTAGGTCACCAAATGACATGTATCGTAGCATAGACTGCATTGCCGGCAGTAAGTCTAGCTCATTTCCGGTAAGAATTGGCCTCTGCTAACACAGCCCTTTATCACAACATTTGTTCATAGCATTTCTGGACAGGATTTGTAGGCACAGCCAAGGTGTTTTGCGAGGATCTGTTTTGGTGGCCTAAGGAGCAAGTCTCTCTTTTTTTTTTTTTTTTTACAGAGGATGTGGTCCTGTTTGTTTAATCAGACAGTGATCTCTGTTGTTTTATCTGTACATCACTGGTGTTGCGTCGTTGAACAGTTTTATTCAGGTCATTGAATGTATGTGTTAGTTAAGGTTTACCATCGGCTCATTTTCATCATCATTTGTTGACACCTGACTCTGTGGCTCAATGGTAGCGCGTCTGACTCCAGATCAGAAGGTTGTGTGTTCAAATCACATCAGGGTCAAAGACTTCTACTTAAACCTTCAAGGTTACAAATCCATCGTCAGGACTGTAAATGTTTGATCATCCGAACTGCAACGATGGAAAGGGCAACAATAACCCTATATAAGCCAACTGGTTAAAATCAGTGGTACAGAACGCCGACGTTTATTGAAGGCACTCAATTGGACCAGAGAACTGCCATTGTGCTATCAGTTCACCACTTATGTTGCATCATTGAACAGTTTTATTCAACTCAATGAATGTTTGTTATAATTAAGGTTTACCCTTACTAAAAAGGAGACTGCAGAGTGTGTTCCAACAACAGGGAGGTCACACTCCACAGCCTCCCTGGTGAGGTCTTGTTAATGGTCCTGTAGAGGAAGGTCAGACGGATTGTCAACCCTCAGGTTCAGCTGGATCAGCTTTATACCATTAGGGGAATCCTGGAGATGTACGTGAGAGTTTATCCAACCAATCAACATGTGTTTTGTGGATTTGGAGAAGGGTTTTGACCGCATTACTCAGGGGGCCCTGTGGGTGGCACTCCGTGAGTATGGGGTACCAGGGCTCCTGACACAGGCTCTTAGTTCCCCGAATGACCGGTGTCATAGCTCGGTCCACATTGCCTGCAATAAGTCAAGCTCATTTCCAGTAAGAATTGGACTCTGCTAAGGCTGCCCTTTATCACCAATTTTGTTCATAACATATATAGACAGGATTAGTAGGCACAGCCAAGGTGTTGCGGGGATCTGTTTTTGTGTTGTACGGATCAGGGCTCTACATTTTACAGAGGATGTGGTCCTGATGGTTTTTTCGAACTGTGATCTCTGTTGTTTTATCTGTACATCACTGGTGTTGCATCTTTTAAGAGTTGTTTTCAGGTCAATGAATGTTTGCCATACTTAAGGTTTACCTTCACATTTTTCTTATTTTCTATTTTATAGGCAGGTGACTCTGTGGCGCAATGGTAGCGCGTCTGACTCCAGATCAGAAGGTTGTGTGTTCAAATCACATCAGGATCAATGCCTGCTACTTATGTGTTATGTGACATAACACCCATCAGGGATTTAGATATTTTTTTTTCATACAAACAGTGCAAAGATGGAAAGGGTAACAATAACCTTATGTAAGCCGACTGGTTCAAATCGGTGCTACAGGAAGCCATAGTTTATTGTAGGCCCTCAATTGGACCAGAGTACTGTCGTTGGGCTATCACTACATCACTTGTGTTGCATCATTAAACAGTTTTATTCAACTCAATGAATGCTTGTTATAATTAAGGTTTACCCCTAATAAAAAGGGGGGCCGCACAGTGTGTTCCAACTACAAGGAGATCACTCTCCTCAGTCTATCTGGTAATGTCGTTTTCGGGGATCTGGAGAGGAAGGTCAAATGGATTGTCCAACTTCAGATTCAGGAGCAACATAGTGGTTTTCGTCCTGGCCATGGAACGCTGGACCAGCTTTATACCTTTAGGTGGATCCTGGAGGGTGCGTGAGAGTTGGCCCAACCAATCTACATGTGTTTTGTGCATTTGGAGAAGGGTTTTGACTGCATTACTCAGGGGCATTGCAGGGGGCACTCTTTGAACATCGGGTACCAGGCCTTCTGATACAATCTGTTAGGTCACAGAATGACAGGTATCGTAGCATAGTCTGCATTGCCGGCAGTAAGTCTAGCTCATTTCCGGTAAGAATTGGCCTCTGCTAACGCAGCCCTTTATCACAACATTTGTTCATAGCATTTCTGGACAGGATTTGTAGGCACAGCCAAGGTGTTTTGCGAGGATCTGTTTTGGTGGCCTAAGGAGCAAGTCTCTTTTTTTTTTTTTTTACAGAGGATGTGGTCCTGTTTGTTTAATCAGACAGTGATCTCTGTTGTTTTATCTGTACATCACTGGTGTTGCATCGTTGAACAGTTTTATTCAGGTCATTGAATATTTGTGTTAGTTAAGGTTTACCATCGGCTCATTTTCATTATCATTTGTTGACACCTGACTCTGAGGCGCAATGGTAGCGCGTCTGACTCCAGATCAGAAGGTTGTGTGTTCAAATCACATCAGGGTCAAAGACTTCTACTTAAACCTTCAAGGTAACAATACCATCGTCAGGACTGTAGAAGTTTGATCATCCAAACTGCAACGATGGAAAGGGCAACAATAACCCTATATAAGCCAACTGGTTAAAATCAGTGCTACAGAACGCCGACGTTTATTGAAGGCACTCAATTGGACCAGAGAACTGCCATTGTGCTATCAGTTCACCACTTGTGTTGCATCATTGAACAGCTTTATTCAACTCAATGAATGTTTGTTATTATTAAGGTTTACCCTTACTAAAAAGGAGACTGCAGAGTGTGTTCCAACAACAGGGAGATCACACTCCTCAGCCTCCCTGGTGAGGTCTTGTTAATGGTCCTGTACAGGAAGGTCAGACGGATTGTCAACCCTCAGGTTCAGCTGGATCAGCTTTATACCATTAGGGGAATCCTGGAGATGTACGTGAGAGTTTATCCAACCAATGAACATGTGTTTTGTGGATTTGGAGAACGGTTTTGACCGCATTACTCAGGGGGCCCTCTGGGTGGCACTCCTTGAGTATCGGGTACCAGGGCTCCTGACACAGGCTCTTAGTTCCCCGAATGACCGGTGTCATAGCTTGGTCCGCATTGCCTGCAATAAGTCAAGCTCATTTCCAGTAAGAATTGGACTCTGCTAAGGCTGCCCTTTATCACCAATTTTGTTCATAACATATATAGACAGGATTAGTAGGCACAGCCAAGGTGTTGCGGGGATCTGTTTTTGTGTTGTACGGATCAGGGCTCTACATTTTACAGAGGATGTGGTCCTGATGGTTTTTTCGAACTGTGATCTCTGTTGTTTTATCTGTACATCACTGGTGTTGCATCTTTTAAGAGTTGTTTTCAGGTCAATGAATGTTTGCCATACTTAAGGTTTACCTTCACATTTTTCTTATTTTCTATTTTATAGGCAGGTGACTATGTGGCGCAACGGTAGCGCGTCTGACTCCAGATCAGAAGGTTGTGTGTTCAAATCACATCAGGGTCAATGCCTTCTACTTATGTGTTATGTGACATAACACCCATCAGGGATTTAGATATTTTTTTTCATACAAACAGTGCAAAGATGGAAAGGGTAACAATAACCTTATGTAAGCCGACTGGTTCAAATCGGTGCTACAGGAAGCCATAGTTTATTGTAGGCCCTCAATTGGACCAGAGAACTGTCGTTGGGCTATCACTACATCACTTGTGTTGCATCATTAAACAGTTTTATTCAACTCAATGAATGCTTGTTATAATTAAGGTTTACCCCTAATAAAAAGGGGGGCCGCACAGTGTGTTCCAACTACAAGGAGATCACACTCCTCAGTCTATCTGGCAATGTCGTTTTCGGGGATCTGGAGAGGAAGGTCAGATGGATTGTCCAACTTCAGATTCAGGAGCAACATTGTGGTTTTCGTCCTGGCCATGGAATGCTGGACCAGCTTTATACCTTCAGGTGGATCCTGGAGGGTGCGTGAGAGTTGGCCCAACCAATCTACATGTGTTTTGTGCATTTGGAGAAGGGTTTTGACTGCATTACTCAGGGGCATTGCAGGGGGCACTCTTTGAACATCGGGTACCAGGCCCTCTGATACAAGCTGTTAGGTCACCGAATGACAGGTATCATAGCATAGTCTGCATTGCCGGCAGTAAGTCAAGCTCATTTCCGGTAAGAATTGGCCTCTGCTAACGCAGCCCTTTATCACAACATTTGTTCATAACATTTCTGGACAGGATTTGTAGGCACAGCCAAGGTGTTTTGCGAGGATCTGTTTTGGTGGCCTAAGGAGCAAGTCTCTTTTTTTTTTTTACAGAGGATGTGGTCCTGTTTGTTTAATCAGACAGTGATCTCTGTTGTTTTATCTGTACATCACTGGTGTTGCGTCGTTGAACAGTTTTATTCAGGTCATTGAATGTTTGTGTTAGTTAAGGTTTACCATCGGCTCATTTTCATTATCATTTGTTGACACCTGACTCTGTGGCGCAATGGTAGCGCGTCTGACTCCAGATCAGAAGGGTGTGTGTTCAAATCACATCAGGGTCAAAGACTTCTACTTAAACCTTCAAGGTTACATATCCATCGTCAGGACTGTAGATGTTTGATCATCCAAACTGCAACGATGGAAAGGGCAACAATAACCCTATATAAGCCAACTGGTTAAAATCAGTGGTACATAAAGTCGACGTTTATTGTAGGCACTCAATTGGACCAGAGAACTGCCATTGTGCTATCAGTTCACCACTTGTGTTGCATCATTGAACAGTTTTATTCAACTCAATGAATGTTTGTTATAATTAAGGTTTACCCTTACTGAAAAGGAGACTGCAGAGTGTGTTCCAACAACAGGGAGATCACACTCCTCAGCCTCCCTGGTGAGGTCTTGTTAATGGTCCTGTACAGGAAGGTCAGACGGATTGTCAACCCTCAGGTTCAGCTGGATCAGCTTTATACCATTAGGGGAATCCTGGAGATGTACGTGAGAGTTTATCCAACCAATGAACATGTGTTTTGTGGATTTGGAGAAGGGTTTTGACCGCATTACTCAGGGGGCCCTGTGGGTGGCACTCCTTGAGTATCGGGTACCAGGGCTCCTGACACAGGCTCTTAGTTCCCCGAATGACCGGTGTCATAGCTCGGTCCACATTGCCTGCAATAAGTCAAGCTCATTTCCAGTAAGAACTGGACTCTGCTAAGGCTGCCCTTTATCACCAATTTTGTTCATAACATATATAGACAGGATTAGTAGGTACAGCCAAGGTGTTGCGGGGATCTGTTTTTGTGTTGTACGGATCAGGGCTCTACATTTTACAGAGGATGTGGTCCTGATGGTTTTTTCGAACTGTGATCTCTGTTGTTTTATCTGTACATCACTGGTGTTGCATCTTTTAACAGTTGTTTTCAGGTCAATGAATGTTTGCCATACTTAAGGTTTACCTTCACATTTTTCTTATTTTCTATTTTATAGGCAGGTGACTCTGTGGCGCAACGGTAGCGCGTCTGACTCCAGATCAGAAGGTTGTGTGTTCAAATCACATCAGGGTCAAGGCCTTCTGCTTATATGTTATGTGACATAACACCCATCAGGGATTTAGATATTTTTTTTCATCCTAACAGTGCAAAGATGGAAAGGGTAACAATAACCTTATGTAAGCCGACTGGTTCAAATCGGTGCTACAGGAAGCCATAGTTTATTGTAGGCCCTCAATTGGACCAGAGTACTGTCATTGGGCTATCACTACATCACTTGTGTTGCATCATTAAACAGTTTTATTCAACTCAATGAATGCTTGTTATAATTAAGGTTTACCCCTAATAAAAAGGGGGGCCGCACAGTGTGTTCCAACTACAAGGAGATCACACTCCTCAGTCTATCTGGTAATGTCGTTTTCGGGGATCTGGAGAGGAAGGTCAGATGGATTGTCCAACTTCAGATTCAGGAGCAACATAGTGGTTTTCGTCCTGGCCATGGAACGCTGGACCAGCTTTATACCTTTAGGTGGATCCTGGAGGGTGCGTGAGAGTTGGCCCAACCAATCTACATGTGTTTTATGCATTTGGAGAAGGGTTTTGACTGCATTACTCAGGGGCATTACAGGGGGCACTCTTTGAACATCGGGTACCAGGCCTTCTGATACAATCTGTTAGGTCACGAATGACAGGTATCATAGCATAGTCTGCATTGCCGGCAGTAAGTCTAGCTCATTTCCGGTAAGAATTGGCCTCTGCTAACACAGCCCTTTATCACAACATTTGTTCATAGCATTTCTGGACAGGATTTGTAGGCACAGCCAAGGTGTTTTGCGAGGATCTGTTTTGGTGGCCTATGGAGCAAGTCTCTCTTTTTTTTTTTTTTTACAGAGGATGTGGTCCTGTTTGTTTAATCAGACAGTGATCTCTGTTGTTTTATCTGTACATCACTGGTGTTGCGTCGTTGAACAGTTTTATTCAGGTCATTGAATGTTTGTGTTAGTTAAGGTTTACCATCGGCTCATTTTCATTATCATTTGTTGACACCTGACTCTGTGGCGAAATAGTATTGCGTCTGACTCCAGATCAGAAGGTTGTGTGTTCAAATCACATCAGGGTCAAAGACTTCTACTTAAACCTTCAAGGTTACAAATCCATCATCGGGACTGTAAATGTTTGATCATCCAAACTGCAACAATGGAAAGGGCAACAATAACCCTATATAAGCCAACTGGTTAAAATCAGTGGTACAGAATGCTGACGTTTATTGAAGGCACTCAATTGGACCAGAGAACTGCCATTGTGCTGTCAGTTCACCACTTATGTTGCATCATTGAACAGTTTTATTCAACTCAATGAATGTTTGTTATAATTAAGGTTTACCCTTACTAAAAAGGAGACTGCAGAGTGTGTTCCAACAACAGGGAGGTCACACTCCACAGCCTCCCTGGTGAGGTCTTGTTAATGGTCCTGTAGAGGAAGGTCAGACAGATTGTCAACCCTCAGGTTCAGCTGGATCAGCTTTATACCATTAGGGGAATCCTGGAGATGTACGTGAGAGTTTATCCAACCAATCAACATGTGTTTTGTGGATTTGGAGAAGGGTTTTGACCGCATTACTCAGGGGGCCCTGTGGGTGGCACTCCGTGAGTATGGGGTACCAGGGCTCCTGACACAGGCTCTTAGTTCCCCGAATGACCGGTGTCATAGCTCGGTCCGCATTGCCTGCAATAAGTCAAGCTCATTTCCAGTAAGAATTGGACTCTGCTAAGGCTGCCCTTTATCACCAATTTTGTTCATAACATATATAGACAGGATTAGTAGGCACAGCCAAGGTGTTGCGGGGATCTGTTTTTGTGTTGTACGGATCAGGGCTCTACATTTTACAGAGGATGTGGTCCTGATGGTTTTTTCGAACTGTGATCTCTGTTGTTCTATCTGTACATCACTGGTGTTGCATCTTTTAAGAGTTGTTTTCAGGTCAATGAATGTTTGCCATACTTAAGGTTTACCTTCACATTTTTCTTATTTTCTATTTATAGCCAGGTGTCTCTGTGGCGCAACGGTAGCGCGTCTGACTCCAGATAAGAAGGTTGTGTGTTCAAATGACATCAGGGTCAATGCCTTCTACTTATGTGTTATGTGACATAACACCCATCAGGGATTTAGATATTTTTTTTCATCCAACAGTGCAAAGATGGAAAGGGTAACAATAACCTTATGTAAGCCGACTGGTTCAAATCGGTGCTACAGGAAGCCATAGTTTTTTGTAGGCCCTCAATTGGACCAGAGTACTGTCGTTGGGCTATCACTACATCACTTGTGTTGCATCATTAAACAGTTTTATTCAACTCAATGAATGCTTGTTATAATTAAGGTTTACCCCTAATAAAAAGGGGGGCCGCACAGTGTGTTCCAACTACAAGGAGATCACTCTCCTCAGTCTATCTGGTAATGTCGTTTTCGGGGATCTGGAGAGGAAGGTCAGATGGATTGTCCAACTTCAGATTCAGGAGCAACATAGTGGTTTTCGTCCTGGCCATGGAACGCTGGACCAGCTTTATACCTTTAGGTGGATCCTGGAGGGTGCGTGAGAGTTGGCCCAACCAATCTACATGTGTTTTGTGCATTTGGAGAAGGGTTTTGACTGCATTACTCAGGGGCATTGCAGGGGGCACTCTTTGAACATCGGGTACCAGGCCTTCTGATACAATCTGTTAGGTCACCGAATGACAGGTATCGTAGCATAGTCTGCATTGCCGGCAGTAAGTCTAGCTCATTTCCAGTAAGAATTGGCCTCTGCTAACACAGCCCTTTATCACAACATTTGTTCATAGCATTTCTGGACAGGATTTGTAGGCACAGCCAAGGTGTTTTGCGAGGATCTGTTTTGGTGGCCTATGGAGCAAGTCTCTTTTTTTTTTTTTACAGAGGATGTGGTCCTGTTTGTTTAATCAGACAGTGATCTCTGTTGTTTTATCTGTACATCACTGGTGTTGCGTCGTTGAACAGTTTTATTCAGGTCATTGAATGTTTGTGTTAGTTAAGGTTTACCATCGGCTCATTTTCATTATCATTTGTTGACACCTGACTCTGTGGCGCAATGGTAGCGCGTCTGACTCCAGATCAGAAGGTTGTGTGTTCAAATTACATCAGGGTTAAAGACTTCTACTTAAACCTTCAAGGTTACATATCAATCGTCAGGACTGTAGAAGTTTGATCATCCAAACTGCAACGATGGAAAGGGCAACAATAACCCTGTATAAGCCAACTGGTTAAAATCTGTGTTACAGAACGCCGACGTTTATTGAATGCACTCAATTGGACCAGAGAACTGCCATTGTGCTATCAGTTCACCACTTATGTTGCATCATTGAACAGTTTTATTCAACTCAATGAATGTTTGTTATAATTAAGGTTTACCCTTACTAAAAAGGAGACTGCAGAGTGTGTTCCAACAACAGGGAGGTCACACTCCACAGCCTCCCTGGTGAGGTCTTGTTAATGGTCCTGTAGAGGAAGGTCAGACGGATTGTCAGCCCTCAGGTTCAGCTGGATCAGCTTTATACCATTAGGGGAATCCTGGAGATGTACGTGAGAGTTTATCCAACCAATCAACATGTGTTTTGTGGATTTGGAGAAGGGTTTTGACCGCATTACTCAGGGGGCCCTGTGGGTGGCACTCCGTGAGTATGGGGTACCAGGGCTCCTGACACAGGCTCTTAGTTCCCCAAATGACCGGTGTCATAGCTCGGTCCACATTGCCTGCAATAAGTCAAGCTCATTTCCAGTAAGAACTGGACTCTGCTAAGGCTGCCCTTTATCACCAATTTTGTTCATAACATATATAGACAGGATTAGTAGGTACAGCCAAGGTGTTGCGGGGATCTGTTTTTGTGTTGTACGGATCAGGGCTCTACATTTTACAGAGGATGTGGTCCTGATGGTTTTTTCGAACTGTGATCTCTGTTGTTTTATCTGTACATCACTGGTGTTGCATCTTTTAAGAGTTGTTTTCAGGTCAATGAATGTTTGCCATACTTAAGGTTTACCTTCACATTTTTCTTATTTTCTATTTTATAGGCAGGTGACTCTGTGGCGCAATGGTAGCGCGTCTGACTCCAGATCAGAAGGTTGTGTGTTCAAATCACATCAGGGTCAATGCCTTCTACTTATGTGTTATGTGACATAACACCCATCAGGGATTTAGATTTTTTTTTTCATCCAAACAGTGCAAAGATGGAAAGGGTAACAATAACCTTATGTAAGCCGACTGGTTCAAATCGGTGCTACAGGAAGCCATAGTTTATTGTAGGCCCTCAATTGGACCAGAGTACTGTCGTTGGGCTATCACTACATCACTTGTGTTGCATCATTAAACAGTTTTATTCAACTCAATGAATGCTTGTTATAATTAAGGTTTACCCCTAATAAAAAGGGGGGCCGCACAGTGTGTTCCAACTACAAGGAGATCACTCTCCTCAGTCTATCTGGTAATGTCGTTTTCGGGGATCTGGAGAGGAAGGTCAAATGGATTGTCCAACTTCAGATTCAGGAGCAACATAGTGGTTTTCGTCCTGGCCATGGAACGCTGGACCAGCTTTATACCTTTAGGTGGATCCTGGAGGGTGCGTGAGAGTTGGCCCAACCAATCTACATGTGTTTTGTGCATTTGGAGAAGGGTTTTGACTGCATTACTCAGGGGCATTGCAGGGGGCACTCTTTGAACATCGGGTACCAGGCCTTCTGATACAATCTGTTAGGTCACAGAATGACAGGTATCGTAGCATAGTCTGCATTGCCGGCAGTAAGTCTAGCTCATTTCCGGTAAGAATTGGCCTCTGCTAACGCAGCCCTTTATCACAACATTTGTTCATAGCATTTCTGGACAGGATTTGTAGGCACAGCCAAGGTGTTTTGCGAGGATCTGTTTTGGTGGCCTAAGGAGCAAGTCTCTTTTTTTTTTTTTTTTACAGAGGATGTGGTCCTGTTTGTTTAATCAGACAGTGATCTCTGTTGTTTTATCTGTACATCACTGGTGTTGCGTCGTTGAACAGTTTTATTCAGGTCATTGAATATTTGTGTTAGTTAAGGTTTACCATCGGCTCATTTTCATTATCATTTGTTGACACCTGACTCTGTGGCGCAATGGTAGCGCGTCTGACTCCAGATCAGAAGGTTGTGTGTTCAAATCACATCAGGGTCAAAGACTTCTACTTAAACCTTCAAGGTAACAATACCATCGTCAGGACTGTAGAAGTTTGATCATCCAAACTGCAACGATGGAAAGGGCAACAATAACCCTATATAAGCCAACTGGTTAAAATCAGTGCTACAGAACGCCGACGTTTATTGAAGGCACTCAATTGGACCAGAGAACTGCCATTGTGCTATCAGTTCACCACTTGTGTTGCATCATTGAACAGCTTTATTCAACTCAATGAATGTTTGTTATTATTAAGGTTTACCCTTACTAAAAAGGAGACTGCAGAGTGTGTTCCAACAACAGGGAGATCACACTCCTCAGCCTCCCTGGTGAGGTCTTGTTAATGGTCCTGTACAGGAAGGTCAGACGGATTGTCAACCCTCAGGTTCAGCTGGATCAGCTTTATACCATTAGGGGAATCCTGGAGATGTACGTGAGAGTTTATCCAACCAATGAACATGTGTTTTGTGGATTTGGAGAACGGTTTTGACCGCATTACTCAGGGGGCCCTCTGGGTGGCACTCCTTGAGTATCGGGTACCAGGGCTCCTGACACAGGCTCTTAGTTCCCCGAATGACCGGTGTCATAGCTTGGTCCGCATTGCCTGCAATAAGTCAAGCTCATTTCCAGTAAGAATTGGACTCTGCTAAGGCTGCCCTTTATCACCAATTTTGTTCATAACATATATAGACAGGATTAGTAGGCACAGCCAAGGTGTTGCGGGGATCTGTTTTTGTGTTGTACGGATCAGGGCTCTACATTTTACAGAGGATGTGGTCCTGATGGTTTTTTCGAACTGTGATCTCTGTTGTTTTATCTGTACATCACTGGTGTTGCATCTTTTAAGAGTTGTTTTCAGGTCAATGAATGTTTGCCATACTTAAGGTTTACCTTCACATTTTTCTTATTTTCTATTTTATAGGCAGGTGACTATGTGGCGCAACGGTAGCGCGTCTGACTCCAGATCAGAAGGTTGTGTGTTCAAATCACATCAGGGTCAATGCCTTCTACTTATGTGTTATGTGACATAACACCCATCAGGGATTTAGATATTTTTTTTCATACAAACAGTGCAAAGATGGAAAGGGTAACAATAACCTTATGTAAGCCGACTGGTTCAAATCGGTGCTACAGGAAGCCATAGTTTATTGTAGGCCCTCAATTGGACCAGAGTACTGTCGTTGGGCTATCACTACATCACTTGTGTTGCATCATTAAACAGTTTTATTCAACTCAATGAATGCTTGTTATAATTAAGGTTTACCCCTAATAAAAAGGGGGGCCGCACAGTGTGTTCCAACTACAAGGAGATCACTCTCCTCAGTCTATCTGGTAATGTCGTTTTCGGGGATCTGGAGAGGAAGGTCAGATGGATTGTCCAACTTCAGATTCAGGAGCAACATAGTGGTTTTTGTCCTGGCCATGGAACGCTGGACCAGCTTTATACCTTTAGGTGGATCCTGGAGGGTGCGTGAGAGTTGGCCCAACCAATCTACATGTGTTTTGTGCATTTGGAGAAGGGTTTTGACTGCATTACTCAGGGGCATTGCAGGGGGCACTCTTTGAACATCGGGTACCAGGCCTTCTGATACAATCTGTTAGGTCACCGAATGACAGGTATCGTAGCATAGTCTGCATTGCCGGCAGTAAGTCTAGCTCATTTCCAGTAAGAATTGGCCTCTGCTAACACAGCCCTTTATCACAACATTTGTTCATAGCATTTCTGGACAGGATTTGTAGGCACAGCCAAGGTGTTTTGCGAGGATCTGTTTTGGTGGCCTATGGAGCAAGTCTCTTTTTTTTTTTTTACAGAGGATGTGGTCCTGTTTGTTTAATCAGACAGTGATCTCTGTTGTTTTATCTGTACATCACTGGTGTTGCGTCGTTGAACAGTTTTATTCAGGTCATTGAATGTTTGTGTTAGTTAAGGTTTACCATCGGCTCATTTTCATTATCATTTGTTGACACCTGACTCTGTGGCGCAATGGTAGCGCGTCTGACTCCAGATCAGAAGGTTGTGTGTTCAAATCACATCAGGGTTAAAGACTTCTACTTAAACCTTCAAGGTTACATATCAATCGTCAGTACTGTAGAAGTTTGATCATCCAAACTGCAACGATGGAAAGGGCAACAATAACCCTGTATAAGCCAACTGGTTAAAATCTGTGTTACAGAACGCCGACGTTTATTGAATGCACTCAATTGGACCAGAGAACTGCCATTGTGCTATCAGTTCACCACTTATGTTGCATCATTGAACAGTTTTATTCAACTCAATGAATGTTTGTTATAATTAAGGTTTACCCTTACTAAAAAGGAGACTGCAGAGTGTGTTCCAACAACAGGGAGGTCACACTCCACAGCCTCCCTGGTGAGGTCTTGTTAATGGTCCTGTAGAGGAAGGTCAGACGGATTGTCAGCCCTCAGGTTCAGCTGGATCAGCTTTATACCATTAGGGGAATCCTGGAGATGTACGTGAGAGTTTATCCAACCAATCAACATGTGTTTTGTGGATTTGGAGAAGGGTTTTGACCGCATTACTCAGGGGGCCCTGTGGGTGGCACTCCGTGAGTATGGGGTACCAGGGCTCCTGACACAGGCTCTTAGTTCCCCAAATGACCGGTGTCATAGCTCGGTCCACATTGCCTGCAATAAGTCAAGCTCATTTCCAGTAAGAACTGGACTCTGCTAAGGCTGCCCTTTATCACCAATTTTGTTCATAACATATATAGACAGGATTAGTAGGTACAGCCAAGGTGTTGCGGGGATCTGTTTTTGTGTTGTACGGATCAGGGCTCTACATTTTACAGAGGATGTGGTCCTGATGGTTTTTTCGAACTGTGATCTCTGTTGTTTTATCTGTACATCACTGGTGTTGCATCTTTTAAGAGTTGTTTTCAGGTCAATGAATGTTTGCCATACTTAAGGTTTACCTTCACATTTTTCTTATTTTCTATTTTATAGGCAGGTGACTCTGTGGCGCAATGGTAGCGCGTCTGACTCCAGATCAGAAGGTTGTGTGTTCAAATCACATCAGGGTCAATGCCTTCTACTTATGTGTTATGTGACATAACACCCATCAGGGATTTAGATTTTTTTTTTCATCCAAACAGTGCAAAGATGGAAAGGGTAACAATAACCTTATGTAAGCCGACTGGTTCAAATCGGTGCTACAGGAAGCCATAGTTTATTGTAGGCCCTCAATTGGACCAGAGTACTGTCGTTGGGCTATCACTACATCACTTGTGTTGCATCATTAAACAGTTTTATTCAACTCAATGAATGCTTGTTATAATTAAGGTTTACCCCTAATAAAAAGGGGGGCCGCACAGTGTGTTCCAACTACAAGGAGATCACTCTCCTCAGTCTATCTGGTAATGTCGTTTTCGGGGATCTGGAGAGGAAGGTCAAATGGATTGTCCAACTTCAGATTCAGGAGCAACATAGTGGTTTTCGTCCTGGCCATGGAACGCTGGACCAGCTTTATACCTTTAGGTGGATCCTGGAGGGTGCGTGAGAGTTGGCCCAACCAATCTACATGTGTTTTGTGCATTTGGAGAAGGGTTTTGACTGCATTACTCAGGGGCATTGCAGGGGGCACTCTTTGAACATCGGGTACCAGGCCTTCTGATACAATCTGTTAGGTCACAGAATGACAGGTATCGTAGCATAGTCTGCATTGCCGGCAGTAAGTCTAGCTCATTTCCGGTAAGAATTGGCCTCTGCTAACGCAGCCCTTTATCACAACATTTGTTCATAGCATTTCTGGACAGGATTTGTAGGCACAGCCAAGGTGTTTTGCGAGGATCTGTTTTGGTGGCCTAAGGAGCAAGTCTCTTTTTTTTTTTTTTTTTACAGAGGATGTGGTCCTGTTTGTTTAATCAGACAGTGATCTCTGTTGTTTTATCTGTACATCACTGGTGTTGCGTCGTTGAACAGTTTTATTCAGGTCATTGAATATTTGTGTTAGTTAAGGTTTACCATCGGCTCATTTTCATTATCATTTGTTGACACCTGACTCTGTGGCGCAATGGTAGCGCGTCTGACTCCAGATCAGAAGGTTGTGTGTTCAAATCACATCAGGGTCAAAGACTTCTACTTAAACCTTCAAGGTAACAATACCATCGTCAGGACTGTAGAAGTTTGATCATCCAAACTGCAACGATGGAAAGGGCAACAATAACCCTATATAAGCCAACTGGTTAAAATCAGTGCTACAGAACGCCGACGTTTATTGAAGGCACTCAATTGGACCAGAGAACTGCCATTGTGCTATCAGTTCACCACTTGTGTTGCATCATTGAACAGCTTTATTCAACTCAATGAATGTTTGTTATTATTAAGGTTTACCCTTACTAAAAAGGAGACTGCAGAGTGTGTTCCAACAACAGGGAGATCACACTCCTCAGCCTCCCTGGTGAGGTCTTGTTAATGGTCCTGTACAGGAAGGTCAGACGGATTGTCAACCCTCAGGTTCAGCTGGATCAGCTTTATACCATTAGGGGAATCCTGGAGATGTACGTGAGAGTTTATCCAACCAATGAACATGTGTTTTGTGGATTTGGAGAACGGTTTTGACCGCATTACTCAGGGGGCCCTCTGGGTGGCACTCCTTGAGTATCGGGTACCAGGGCTCCTGACACAGGCTCTTAGTTCCCCGAATGACCGGTGTCATAGCTTGGTCCGCATTGCCTGCAATAAGTCAAGCTCATTTCCAGTAAGAATTGGACTCTGCTAAGGCTGCCCTTTATCACCAATTTTGTTCATAACATATATAGACAGGATTAGTAGGCACAGCCAAGGTGTTGCGGGGATCTGTTTTTGTGTTGTACAGATCAGGGCTCTACATTTTACAGAGGATGTGGTCCTGATGGTTTTTTCGAACTGTGATCTCTGTTGTTTTATCTGTACATCACTGGTGTTGCATCTTTTAAGAGTTGTTTTCAGGTCAATGAATGTTTGCCATACTTAAGGTTTACCTTCACATTTTTCTTATTTTCTATTTTATAGGCAGGTGACTATGTGGCGCAACGGTAGCGCGTCTGACTCCAGATCAGAAGGTTGTGTGTTCAAATCACATCAGGGTCAATGCCTTCTACTTATGTGTTATGTGACATAACACCCATCAGGGATTTAGATATTTTTTTTCATACAAACAGTGCAAAGATGGAAAGGGTAACAATAACCTTATGTAAGCCGACTGGTTCAAATCGGTGCTACAGGAAGCCATAGTTTATTGTAGGCCCTCAATTGGACCAGAGTACTGTCGTTGGGCTATCACTACATCACTTGTGTTGCATCATTAAACAGTTTTATTCAACTCAATGAATGCTTGTTATAATTAAGGTTTACCCCTAATAAAAAGGGGGGCCGCACAGTGTGTTCCAACTACAAGGAGATCACTCTCCTCAGTCTATCTGGTAATGTCGTTTTCGGGGATCTGGAGAGGAAGGTCAGATGGATTGTCCAACTTCAGATTCAGGAGCAACATAGTGGTTTTTGTCCTGGCCATGGAACGCTGGACCAGCTTTATACCTTTAGGTGGATCCTGGAGGGTGCGTGAGAGTTGGCCCAACCAATCTACATGTGTTTTGTGCATTTGGAGAAGGGTTTTGACTGCATTACTCAGGGGCATTGCAGGGGGCACTCTTTGAACATCGGGTACCAGGCCTTCTGATACAATCTGTTAGGTCACCGAATGACAGGTATCGTAGCATAGTCTGCATTGCCGGCAGTAAGTCTAGCTCATTTCCAGTAAGAATTGGCCTCTGCTAACACAGCCCTTTATCACAACATTTGTTCATAGCATTTCTGGACAGGATTTGTAGGCACAGCCAAGGTGTTTTGCGAGGATCTGTTTTGGTGGCCTATGGAGCAAGTCTCTTTTTTTTTTTTTACAGAGGATGTGGTCCTGTTTGTTTAATCAGACAGTGATCTCTGTTGTTTTATCTGTACATCACTGGTGTTGCGTCGTTGAACAGTTTTATTCAGGTCATTGAATGTTTGTGTTAGTTAAGGTTTACCATCGGCTCATTTTCATTATCATTTGTTGACACCTGACTCTGTGGCGCAATGGTAGCGCGTCTGACTCCAGATCAGAAGGTTGTGTGTTCAAATCACATCAGGGTTAAAGACTTCTACTTAAACCTTCAAGGTTACATATCAATCGTCAGGACTGTAGAAGTTTGATCATCCAAACTGCAACGATGGAAAGGGCAACAATAACCCTGTATAAGCCAACTGGTTAAAATCTGTGTTACAGAACGCCGACGTTTATTGAATGCACTCAATTGGACCAGAGAACTGCCATTGTGCTATCAGTTCACCACTTATGTTGCATCATTGAACAGTTTTATTCAACTCAATGAATGTTTGTTATAATTAAGGTTTACCCTTACTAAAAAGGAGACTGCAGAGTGTGTTCCAACAACAGGGAGGTCACACTCCACAGCCTCCCTGGTGAGGTCTTGTTAATGGTCCTGTAGAGGAAGGTCAGACGGATTGTCAGCCCTCAGGTTCAGCTGGATCAGCTTTATACCATTAGGGGAATCCTGGAGATGTACGTGAGAGTTTATCCAACCAATCAACATGTGTTTTGTGGATTTGGAGAAGGGTTTTGACCGCATTACTCAGGGGGCCCTGTGGGTGGCACTCCGTGAGTATGGGGTACCAGGGCTCCTGACACAGGCTCTTAGTTCCCCAAATGACCGGTGTCATAGCTCGGTCCACATTGCCTGCAATAAGTCAAGCTCATTTCCAGTAAGAACTGGACTCTGCTAAGGCTGCCCTTTATCACCAATTTTGTTCATAACATATATAGACAGGATTAGTAGGTACAGCCAAGGTGTTGCGGGGATCTGTTTTTGTGTTGTACGGATCAGGGCTCTACATTTTACAGAGGATGTGGTCCTGATGGTTTTTTCGAACTGTGATCTCTGTTGTTTTATCTGTACATCACTGGTGTTGCATCTTTTAACAGTTGTTTTCAGGTCAATGAATGTTTGCCAAACTTAAGGTTTACCTTCACATTTTTCTTATTTTCTATTTTATAGGCAGGTGACTCTGTGGCGCAACGGTAGCGCGTCTGACTCCAGATCAGAAGGTTGTGTGTTCAAATCACATCAGGGTCAATGCCTTCTACTTATGTGTTATGTGACATAACACCCATCAGGGATTTAGATATTTTTTTTCATCCAAACAGTGCAAAGATGGAAAGGGTAACAATAACCTTATGTAAGCCAACTGGTTCAAATCGGTGCTACAGGAAGCCATAGTTTATTGTAGGCCCTCAATTGGACCAGAGTACTGTCGTTGGGCTATCACTACATCACTTGTGTTGCATCATTAAACAGTTTTATTCAACTCAATGAATGCTTGTTATAATTAAGGTTTACCCCTAATAAAAAGGGGGGCCGCACAGTGTGTTCCAACTACAAGGAGATCACTCTCCTCAGTCTATCTGGTAATGTCGTTTTCGGGGATCTGGAGAGGAAGGTCAAATGGATTGTCCAACTTCAGATTCAGGAGCAACATAGTGGTTTTCGTCCTGGCCATGGAACGCTGGACCAGCTTTATACCTTTAGGTGGATCCTGGAGGGTGCGTGAGAGTTGGCCCAACCAATCTACATGTGTTTTGTGCATTTGGAGAAGGGTTTTGACTGCATTACTCAGGGGCATTGCAGGGGGCACTCTTTGAACATCGGGTACCAGGCCTTCTGATACAATCTGTTAGGTCACCGAATGACAGGTATCGTAGCATAGTCTGCATTGCCGGCAGTAAGTCTAGCTCATTTCCAGTAAGAATTGGCCTCTGCTAACACAGCCCTTTATCACAACATTTGTTCATAGCATTTCTGGACAGGATTTGTAGGCACAGCCAAGGTGTTTTGCGAGGATCTGTTTTGGTGGCCTAAGGAGCAAGTCTCTCTTTTTTTTTTTTTTTTTTACAGAGGATGTGGTCCTGTTTGTTTAATCAGACAGTGATCTCTGTTGTTTTATCTGTACATCACTGGTGTTGCGTCGTTGAACAGTTTTATTCAGGTCATTGAATGTATGTGTTAGTTAAGGTTTACCATCGGCTCATTTTCATCATCATTTGTTGACACCTGACTCTGTGGCTCAATGGTAGCGCGTCTGACTCCAGATCAGAAGGTTGTGTGTTCAAATCACATCAGGGTCAAAGACTTCTACTTAAACCTTCAAGGTTACAAATCCATCGTCAGGACTGTAAATGTTTGATCATCCGAACTGCAACGATGGAAAGGGCAACAATAACCCTATATAAGCCAACTGGTTAAAATCAGTGGTACAGAACGCCGACGTTTATTGAAGGCACTCAATTGGACCAGAGAACTGCCATTGTGCTATCAGTTCACCACTTATGTTGCATCATTGAACAGTTTTATTCAACTCAATGAATGTTTGTTATAATTAAGGTTTACCCTTACTAAAAAGGAGACTGCAGAGTGTGTTCCAACAACAGGGAGGTCACACTCCACAGCCTCCCTGGTGAGGTCTTGTTAATGGTCCTGTAGAGGAAGGTCAGACGGATTGTCAACCCTCAGGTTCAGCTGGATCAGCTTTATACCATTAGGGGAATCCTGGAGATGTACGTGAGAGTTTATCCAACCAATCAACATGTGTTTTGTGGATTTGGAGAAGGGTTTTGACCGCATTACTCAGGGGGCCCTGTGGGTGGCACTCCGTGAGTATGGGGTACCAGGGCTCCTGACACAGGCTCTTAGTTCCCCGAATGACCGGTGTCATAGCTCGGTCCGCATTGCCTGCAATAAGTCAAGCTCATTTCCAGTAAGAATTGGACTCTGCTAAGGCTGCCCTTTATCACCAATTTTGTTCATAACATATATAGACAGGATTAGTAGGCACAGCCAAGGTGTTGCGGGGATCTGTTTTTGTGTTGTACGGATCAGGGCTCTACATTTTACAGAGGATGTGGTCCTGATGGTTTTTTCGAACTGTGATCTCTGTTGTTTTATCTGTACATCACTGGTGTTGCATCTTTTAAGAGTTGTTTTCAGGTCAATGAATGTTTGCCATACTTAAGGTTTACCTTCACATTTTTCTTATTTTCTATTTTATAGGCAGGTGACTCTGTGGCGCAATGGTAGCGCGTCTGACTCCAGATCAGAAGGTTGTGTGTTCAAATCACATCAGGGTCAATGCCTTCTACTTATGTGTTATGTGACATAACACCCATCAGGGATTTAGATTTTTTTTTTCATCCAAACAGTGCAAAGATGGAAAGGGTAACAATAACCTTATGTAAGCCGACTGGTTCAAATCGGTGCTACAGGAAGCCATAGTTTATTGTAGGCCCTCAATTGGACCAGAGTACTGTCGTTGGGCTATCACTACATCACTTGTGTTGCATCATTAAACAGTTTTATTCAACTCAATGAATGCTTGTTATAATTAAGGTTTACCCCTAATAAAAAGGGGGGCCGCACAGTGTGTTCCAACTACAAGGAGATCACTCTCCTCAGTCTATCTGGTAATGTCGTTTTCGGGGATCTGGAGAGGAAGGTCAAATGGATTGTCCAACTTCAGATTCAGGAGCAACATAGTGGTTTTTGTCCTGGCCATGGAACGCTGGACCAGCTTTATACCTTTAGGTGGATCCTGGAGGGTGCGTGAGAGTTGGCCCAACCAATCTACATGTGTTTTGTGCATTTGGAGAAGGGTTTTGACTGCATTACTCAGGGGCATTGCAGGGGGCACTCTTTGAACATCGGGTACCAGGCCTTCTGATACAATCTGTTAGGTCACAGAATGACAGGTATCGTAGCATAGTCTGCATTGCCGGCAGTAAGTCTAGCTCATTTCCGGTAAGAATTGGCCTCTGCTAACGCAGCCCTTTATCACAACATTTGTTCATAGCATTTCTGGACAGGATTTGTAGGCACAGCCAAGGTGTTTTGCGAGGATCTGTTTTGGTGGCCTAAGGAGCAAGTCTCTTTTTTTTTTTTTTACAGAGGATGTGGTCCTGTTTGTTTAATCAGACAGTGATCTCTGTTGTTTTATCTGTACATCACTGGTGTTGCGTCGTTGAACAGTTTTATTCAGGTCATTGAATATTTGTGTTAGTTAAGGTTTACCATCGGCTCATTTTCATTATCATTTGTTGACACCTGACTCTGTGGCGCAATGGTAGCGCGTCTGACTCCAGATCAGAAGGTTGTGTGTTCAAATCACATCAGGGTCAAAGACTTCTACTTAAACCTTCAAGGTAACAATACCATCGTCAGGACTGTAGAAGTTTGATCATCCAAACTGCAACGATGGAAAGGGCAACAATAACCCTATATAAGCCAACTGGTTAAAATCAGTGCTACAGAACGCCGACGTTTATTGAAGGCACTCAATTGGACCAGAGAACTGCCATTGTGCTATCAGTTCACCACTTGTGTTGCATCATTGAACAGCTTTATTCAACTCAATGAATGTTTGTTATTATTAAGGTTTACCCTTACTAAAAAGGAGACTGCAGAGTGTGTTCCAACAACAGGGAGATCACACTCCTCAGCCTCCCTGGTGAGGTCTTGTTAATGGTCCTGTACAGGAAGGTCAGACGGATTGTCAACCCTCAGGTTCAGCTGGATCAGCTTTATACCATTAGGGGAATCCTGGAGATGTACGTGAGAGTTTATCCAACCAATGAACATGTGTTTTGTGGATTTGGAGAACGGTTTTGACCGCATTACTCAGGGGGCCCTCTGGGTGGCACTCCTTGAGTATCGGGTACCAGGGCTCCTGACACAGGCTCTTAGTTCCCCGAATGACCGGTGTCATAGCTTGGTCCGCATTGCCTGCAATAAGTCAAGCTCATTTCCAGTAAGAATTGGACTCTGCTAAGGCTTCCCTTTATCACCAATTTTGTTCATAACATATATAGACAGGATTAGTAGGCACAGCCAAGGTGTTGCGGGGATCTGTTTTTGTGTTGTACAGATCAGGGCTCTACATTTTACAGAGGATGTGGTCCTGATGGTTTTTTCGAACTGTGATCTCTGTTGTTTTATCTGTACATCACTGGTGTTGCATCTTTTAAGAGTTGTTTTCAGGTCAATGAATGTTTGCCATACTTAAGGTTTACCTTCACATTTTTCTTATTTTCTATTTTATAGGCAGGTGACTATGTGGCGCAACGGTAGCGCGTCTGACTCCAGATCAGAAGGTTGTGTGTTCAAATCACATCAGGGTCAATGCCTTCTACTTATGTGTTATGTGACATAACACCCATCAGGGATTTAGATATTTTTTTTCATACAAACAGTGCAAAGATGGAAAGGGTAACAATAACCTTATGTAAGCCGACTGGTTCAAATCGGTGCTACAGGAAGCCATAGTTTATTGTAGGCCCTCAATTGGACCAGAGTACTGTCGTTGGGCTATCACTACATCACTTGTGTTGCATCATTAAACAGTTTTATTCAACTCAATGAATGCTTGTTATAATTAAGGTTTACCCCTAATAAAAAGGGGGGCCGCACAGTGTGTTCCAACTACAAGGAGATCACACTCCTCAGTCTATCTGGCAATGTCGTTTTCGGGGATCTGGAGAGGAAGGTCAGATGGATTGTCCAACTTCAGATTCAGGAGCAACATTGTGGTTTTCGTCCTGGCCATGGAATGCTGGACCAGCTTTATACCTTCAGGTGGATCCTGGAGGGTGCGTGAGAGTTGGCCCAACCAATCTACATGTGTTTTGTGCATTTGGAGAAGGGTTTTGACTGCATTACTCAGGGGCATTGCAGGGGGCACTCTTTGAACATCGGGTACCAGGCCCTCTGATACAAGCTGTTAGGTCACCGAATGACAGGTATCATAGCATAGTCTGCGTTGCCGGCAGTAAGTCAAGCTCATTTCCGGTAAGAATTGGCCTCTGCTAACGCAGCCCTTTATCACAACATTTGTTCATAACATTTCTGGACAGGATTTGTAGGCACAGCCAAGGTGTTTTGCGAGGACCTGTTTTGGTGGCCTAAGGAGCAAGTCTCTTTTTTTTTTTTTACAGAGGATGTGGTCCTGTTTGTTTAATCAGACAGTGATCTCTGTTGTTTTATCTGTACATCACTGGTGTTGCGTCGTTGAACAGTTTTATTCAGGTCATTGAATGTTTGTGTTAGTTAAGGTTTACCATCGGCTCATTTTCATTATCATTTGTTGACACCTGACTCTGTGGCGCAATGGTAGCGCGTCTGACTCCAGATCAGAAGGGTGTGTGTTCAAATCACATCAGGGTCAAAGACTTCTACTTAAACCTTCAAGGTTACATATTCATCGTCAGGACTGTAGATGTTTGATCATCCAAACTGCAACGATGGAAAGAGCAACAATAACCCTATATAAGCCAACTGGTTAAAATCAGTGGTACATAAAGTCGACGTTTATTGTAGGCACTCAATTGGACCAGAGAACTGCCATTGTGCTATCAGTTCACCACTTGTGTTGCATCATTGAACAGTTTTATTCAACTCAATGAATGTTTGTTATAATTAAGGTTTACCCTTACTAAAAAGGAGACTGCAGAGTGTGTTCCAACAACAGGGAGATCACACTCCTCAGCCTCCCTGGTGAGGTCTTGTTAATGGTCCTGTACAGGAAGGTCAGACGGATTGTCAACCCTCAGGTTCAGCTGGATCAGCTTTATACCATTAGGGGAATCCTGGAGATGTACGTGAGAGTTTATCCAACCAATGAACATGTGTTTTGTGGATTTGGAGAAGGGTTTTGACCGCATTACTCAGGGGGCCCTGTGGGTGGCACTCCTTGAGTATCGGGTACCAGGGCTCCTGACACAGGCTCTTAGTTCCCCGAATGACCGGTGTCATAGCTTGGTCCGCATTGCCTGCAATAAGTCAAGCTCATTTCCAGTAAGAATTGGACTCTGCTAAGGCTGCCCTTTATCACCAATTTGGTTCATAACATATATAGACAGGATTAGTAGGTACAGCCAAGGTGTTGCGGGGATCTGTTTTTGTGTTGTACGGATCAGGGCTCTACATTTTACAGAGGATGTGGTCCTGATGGTTTTTTCGAACTGTGATCTCTGTTGTTTTATCTGTACATCACTGGTGTTGCATCTTTTAAGAGTTGTTTTCAGGTCAATGAATGTTTGCCATACTTAAGGTTTACCTTCACATTTTTCTTATTTTCTATTTTATAGGCAGGTGACTCTGTGGCGCAACGGTAGCGCGTCTGACTCCAGATCAGAAGGTTGTGTGTTCAAATCACAT
Organism: Nothobranchius furzeri; assembly: GCF_043380555.1. Classification (NCBI taxonomy): domain Eukaryota; kingdom Metazoa; phylum Chordata; class Actinopteri; order Cyprinodontiformes; family Nothobranchiidae; genus Nothobranchius; species Nothobranchius furzeri. The sequence goes on from NC_091742.1 coordinate 16,077,395, forward strand.
CAGGGTCAATGCCTTCTACTTATGTGTTATGTGACATAACACCCATCAGGGATTTAGATTTTTTTTTTTTTCATCCAAACAGTGCAAAGATGGAAAGGGTAACAATAACCTTATGTAAGCCGACTGGTTCAAATCGGTGCTACAGGAAGCCATAGTTTATTGTAGGCCCTCAATTGGACCAGAGTACTGTCGTTGGGCTATCACTACATCACTTGTGTTGCATCATTAAACAGTTTTATTCAACTCAATGAATGCTTGTTATAATTAAGGTTTACCCCTAATAAAAAGGGGGGCCGCACAGTGTGTTCCAACTACAAGGAGATCACACTCCTCAGTCTATCTGGCAATGTCGTTTTCGGGGATCTGGAGAGGAAGGTCAGATGGATTGTCCAACTTCAGATTCAGGAGCAACATTGTGGTTTTCGTCCTGGCCATGGAATGCTGGACCAGCTTTATACCTTCAGGTGGATCCTGGAGGGTGCGTGAGAGTTGGCCCAACCAATCTACATGTGTTTTGTGCATTTGGAGAAGGGTTTTGACTGCATTACTCAGGGGCATTGCAGGGGGCACTCTTTGAACATCGGGTACCAGGCCCTCTGATACAAGCTGTTAGGTCACCGAATGACAGGTATCATAGCATAGTCTGCATTGCCGGCAGTAAGTCAAGCTCATTTCCGGTAAGAATTGGCCTCTGCTAACGCAGCCCTTTATCACAACATTTGTTCATAACATTTCTGGACAGGATTTGTAGGCACAGCCAAGGTGTTTTGCGAGGATCTGTTTTGGTGGCCTAAGGAGCAAGTCTCATTTTTTTTTTTACAGAGGATGTGGTCCTGTTTGTTTAATCAGACAGTGATCTCTGTTGTTTTATCTGTACATCACTGGTGTTGCGTCGTTGAACAGTTTTATTCAGGTCATTGAATGTTTGTGTTAGTTAAGGTTTACCATCGGCTCATTTTCATTATCATTTGTTGACACCTGACTCTGTGAAGCAATGGTAGCGCGTCTGACTCCAGATCAGAAGGGTGTGTGTTCAAATCACATCAGGGTCAAAGACTTCTACTTAAACCTTCAAGGTTACATATCCATCGTCAGGACTGTAGATGTTTGATCATCCAAACTGCAACGATGGAAAGGGCAACAATAACCCTATATAAGCCAACTGGTTAAAATCAGTGGTACATAAAGTCGACGTTTATTGTAGGCATTCAATTGGACCAGAGAACTGCCATTGTGCTATCAGTTCACCACTTGTGTTGCATCATTGAACAGTTTTATTCAACTCAATGAATGTTTGTTATAATTAAGGTTTACCCTTACTGAAAAGGAGACTGCAGAGTGTGTTCCAACAACAGGGAGATCACACTCCTCAGCCTCCCTGGTGAGGTCTTGTTAATGGTCCTGTACAGGAAGGTCAGACGGATTGTCAACCCTCAGGTTCAGCTGGATCAGCTTTATACCATTAGGGGAATCCTGGAGATGTACGTGAGAGTTTATCCAACCAATGAACATGTGTTTTGTGGATTTCGAGAAGTGTTTTGACCGCATTACTCAGGGGGCCCTGTGGGTGGCACTCCTTGAGTATCGGGTACCAGGGCTCCTGACACAGGCTCTTAGTTCCCCGAATGACCGGTGTCATAGCTCGGTCCACATTGCCTGCAATAAGTCAAGCTCATTTCCAGTAAGAACTGGACCCTGCTAAGGCTGCCCTTTATCACCAATTTTGTTCATAACATATATAGACAGGATTAGTAGGTACAGCCAAGGTGTTGCGGGGATCTGTTTTTGTGTTGTACGGATCAGGGCTCTACATTTTACAGAGGATGTGGTCCTGATGGTTTTTTCGAACTGTGATCTCTGTTGTTTTATCTGTACATCACTGGTGTTGCATCTTTTAACAGTTGTTTTCAGGTCAATGAATGTTTGCCATACTTAAGGTTTACCTTCACATTTTTCTTATTTTCTATTTTATAGGCAGGTGACTCTGTGGCGCAACGGTAGCGCGTCTGACTCCAGATCAGAAGGTTGTGTGTTCAAATCACATCAGGGTCAAGGCCTTCTGCTTATATGTTATGTGACATAACACCCATCAGGGATTTAGATATTTTTTTTCATCCTAACAGTGCAAAGATGGAAAGGGTAACAATAACCTTATGTAAGCCGACTGGTTCAAATCGGTGCTACAGGAAGCCATAGTTTATTGTAGGCCCTCAATTGGACCAGAGTACTGTCATTGGGCTATCACTACATCACTTGTGTTGCATCATTAAACAGTTTTATTCAACTCAATGAATGCTTGTTATAATTAAGGTTTACCCCTAATAAAAAGGGGGGCCGCACAGTGTGTTCCAACTACAAGGAGATCACACTCCTCAGTCTATCTGGTAATGTCGTTTTCGGGGATCTGGAGAGGAAGGTCAGATGGATTGTCCAACTTCAGATTCAGGAGCAACATTGTGGTTTTCGTCCTGGCCATGGAACGCTGGACCAGCTTTATACCTTTAGGTGGATCCTGGAGGGTGCGTGAGAGTTGGCCCAACCAATCTACATGTGTTTTATGCATTTGGAGAAGGGTTTTGACTGCATTACTCAGGGGCATTACAGGGGGCACTCTTTGAACATCGGGTACCAGGCCTTCTGATACAATCTGTTAGGTCACGAATGACAGGTATCATAGCATAGTCTGCATTGCCGGCAGTAAGTCTAGCTCATTTCCGGTAAGAATTGGCCTCTGCTAACGCAGCCCTTTATCACAACATTTGTTCATAACATTTCTGGACAGGATTTGTAGGCACAGCCAAGGTGTTTTGCGAGGATCTGTTTTGGTGGCCTAAGGAGCAAGTCTCATTTTTTTTTTTACAGAGGATGTGGTCCTGTTTGTTTAATCAGACAGTGATCTCTGTTGTTTTATCTGTACATCACTGGTGTTGCGTCGTTGAACAGTTTTATTCAGGTCATTGAATGTTTGTGTTAGTTAAGGTTTACCATCGGCTCATTTTCATTATCATTTGTTGACACCTGACTCTGTGAAGCAATGGTAGCGCGTCTGACTCCAGATCAGAAGGGTGTGTGTTCAAATCACATCAGGGTCAAAGACTTCTACTTAAACCTTCAAGGTTACATATCCATCGTCAGGACTGTAAATGTTTGATCATCCAAACTGCAACGATGGAAAGGGCAACAATAACCCTATATAAGCCAACTGGTTAAAATCAGTGGTACATAAAGTCGACGTTTATTGTAGGCACTCAATTGGACCAGAGAACTGCCATTGTGCTATCAGTTCACCACTTGTGTTGCATCATTGAACAGCTTTATTCAACTCAATGAATGTTTGTTATAATTAAGGTTTACCCTTACTGAAAAGGAGACTGCAGAGTGTGTTCCAACAACAGGGAGATCACACTCCTCAGCCTCCCTGGTGAGGTCTTGTTAATGGTCCTGTACAGGAAGGTCAGACGGATTGTCAACCCTCAGGTTCAGCTGGATCAGCTTTATACCATTAGGGGAATCCTGGAGATGTACGTGAGAGTTTATCCAACCAATGAACATGTGTTTTGTGGATTTGGAGAAGGGTTTTGACCGCATTACTCAGGGGGCCCTGTGGGTGGCACTCCTTGAGTATCGGGTACCAGGGCTCCTGACACAGGCTCTTAGTTCCCCGAATGACCGGTGTCATAGCTCGGTCCACATTGCCTGCAATAAGTCAAGCTCATTTCCAGTAAGAACTGGACTCTGCTAAGGCTGCCCTTTATCACCAATTTTGTTCATAACATATATAGACAGGATTAGTAGGTACAGCCAAGGTGTTGCGGGGATCTGTTTTTGTGTTGTACGGATCAGGGCTCTACATTTTACAGAGGATGTGGTCCTGATGGTTTTTTCGAACTGTGATCTCTGTTGTTTTATCTGTACATCACTGGTGTTGCATCTTTTAACAGTTGTTTTCAGGTCAATGAATGTTTGCCATACTTAAGGTTTACCTTCACATTTTTCTTATTTTCTATTTTATAGGCAGGTGACTCTGTGGCGCAACGGTAGCGCGTCTGACTCCAGATCAGAAGGTTGTGTGTTCAAATCACATCAGGGTGAAGGCCTTCTGCTTATATGTTATGTGACATAACACCCATCAGGGATTTAGATATTTTTTTTCATCCTAACAGTGCAAAGATGGAAAGGGTAACAATAACCTTATGTAAGCCGACTGGTTCAAATCGGTGCTACAGGAAGCCATAGTTTATTGTAGGCCCTCAATTGGACCAGAGTACTGTCATTGGGCTATCACTACATCACTTGTGTTGCATCATTAAACAGTTTTATTCAACTCAATGAATGCTTGTTATAATTAAGGTTTACCCCTAATAAAAAGGGGGGCCGCACAGTGTGTTCCAACTACAAGGAGATCACACTCCTCAGTCTATCTGGTAATGTCGTTTTCGGGGATCTGGAGAGGAAGGTCAGATGGATTGTCCAACTTCAGATTCAGGAGCAACATTGTGGTTTTCGTCCTGGCCATGGAACGCTGGACCAGCTTTATACCTTTAGGTGGATCCTGGAGGGTGCGTGAGAGTTGGCCCAACCAATCTACATGTGTTTTATGCATTTGGAGAAGGGTTTTGACTGCATTACTCAGGGGCATTACAGGGGGCACTCTTTGAACATCGGGTAGCAGGCCTTCTGATACAATCGGTTAGGTCACGAATGACAGGTATCATAGCATAGTCTGCATTGCCGGCAGTAAGTCTAGCTCATTTCCGGTAAGAATTGGCCTCTGCTAACGCAGCCCTTTATCACAACATTTGTTCATAACATTTCTGGACAGGATTTGTAGGCACAGCCAAGGTGTTTTGCGAGGATCTGTTTTGGTGGCCTAAGGAGCAAGTCTCTTTTTTTTTTTTTTTTTTTACAGAGGATGTGGTCCTGTTTGTTTAATCAGACAGTGATCTCTGTTGTTTTATCTGTACATCACTGGTGTTGCGTCGTTGAACAGTTTTATTCAGGTCATTGAATGTTTGTGTTAGTTAAGGTTTACCATCGGCTCATTTTCATTATCATTTGTTGACACCTGACTCTGTGGCGCAATGGAATCGCGTCTGACTCCAGATCAGAAGGTTGTGTGTTCAAATCACATCAGGGTCAAAGACTTCTACTTAAACCTTCAAGGTTACATATCCATCGTCAGGACTGTAAATGTTTGATCATCCAAACTGCAACGATGGAAAGGGCAACAATAACCCTATATAAGCCAACTGGTTAAAATCAGTGGTACATAAAGTCGACGTTTATTGTAGGCACTCAATTGGACCAGAGAACTGCCATTGTGCTATCAGTTCACCACTTGTGTTGCATCATTGAACAGTTTTATTCAACTCAATGAATGTTTGTTATAATTAAGGTTTACCCTTACTAAAAAGGAGACTGCAGAGTGTGTTCCAACAACAGGGAGATCACACTCCACAGCCTCCCTGGTGAGGTCTTGTTAATGGTCCTGTAGAGGAAGGTCAGACGGATTGTCAACCCTCAGGTTCAGCTGGATCAGCTTTATACCATTAGGGGAATCCTGGAGATGTACGTGAGAGTTTATCCAACCAATCAACATGTGTTTTGTGGATTTGGAGAAGGGTTTTGACCGCATTACTCAGGGGGCCCTGTGGGTGGCACTCCGTGAGTATGGGGTACCAGGGCTCCTGACACAGGCTCTTAGTTCCCCGAATGACCGGTGTCATAGCTCGGTCCGCATTGCCTGCAATAAGTCAAGCTCATTTCCAGTAAGAATTGGACTCTGCTAAGGCTGCCCTTCATCACCAATTTTGTTCATAACATATATAGACAGGATTAGTAGGCACAGCCAAGGTGTTGCGGGGGATCTGTTTTTGTGTTGTACGGATCAGGGCTCTACATTTTACAGAGGATGTGGTCCTGATGGTTTTTTTCGAACTGTGATCTCTGTTGTTTTAGCTGTACATCACTGGTGTTGCATCTTTTAACAGTTGTTTTCAGGTCAATGAATGTTTGCCAAACTTAAGGTTTACCTTCACATTTTTCTTATTTTCTATTTTATAGGCAGGTGACTCTGTGGCGCAACGGTAGCGTGTCTGACTCCAGATCAGAAGTTTGAGTGTTCAAATCACATCAGGGTCAATGCCTTCTACTTATGTGTTATGTGACATAACACCCATCAGGGATTTAGATATTTTTTTTCATCCAAACAGTGCAAAGATGGAAAGGGTAACTATAACCTTATGTAAGCCGACTGGTTCAAATCGGTGCTACAGGAAGCCATAGTTTATTGTAGGCCCTCAATTGGACCAGAGTACTGTCGTTGGGCTATCACTACATCACTTGTGTTGCATCATTAAACAGTTTTATTCAACTCAATGAATGCTTGTTATAATTAAGGTTTACCCTTAATAAAAAGGGAGGCCGCACAGTGTGTTCCAACTACAAGGAGATCACACTCCTCAGTCTATCTGGCAATGTCGTTTTCGGGGATTTGGAGAGGAAGGTCAGATGGATTGTCCAACTTCAGATTCAGGAGCAACATTGTGGTTTTCGTCCTGGCCATGGAATGCTGGACCAGCTTTATACCTTCAGGTGGATCCTGGAGGGTGCGTGAGAGTTGGCCCAACCAATCTACATGTGTTTTGTGCATTTGGAGAAGGGTTTTGACTGCATTACTCAGGGGCATTGCAGGGGGCACTCTTTGAACATCGGGTAGCAGGCCCTCTGATACAAGCTGTTAGGTCACCGAATGACAGGTATCATAGCATAGTCTGCGTTGCCGGCAGTAAGTCTAGCTCATTTCCGGTAAGAATTGGCCTCTGCTAACGCAGCCCTTTATCACAACATTTGTTCATAACATTTCTGGACAGGATTTGTAGGCACAGCTAAGGTGTTTTGCGAGGATCTGTTTTGGTGGCCTAAGGAGCAAGTCTCTTTTTTTTTTTTACAGAGGATGTGGTCCTGTTTGTTTAATAAGACAGTGATCTCTGTTGTTTTATCTGTACATCACTGGTGTTGCGTCGTTGAACAGTTTTATTCAGGTCATTGAATGTTTGTGTTAGTTAAGGTTTACCATCGGCTCATTTTCATTATCATTTGTTGACACCTGACTCTGTGGCGCAATGGTAGCGCGTCTGACTCCAGATCAGAAGGTTGTGTGTTCAAATCACATCAGGGTCAAAGACTTCTACTTAAACCTTCAAGGTTACATATCCATCGTCAGGACTGTAGATGTTTGATCATCCAAACTGCAACGATGGAAAGGGCAACAATAACCCTATATAAGCCAACTGGTTAAAATCAGTGGTACATAAAGTCGACGTTAATTGTAGGCACTCAATTGGACCAGAGAACTGCCATTGTGCTATCAGTTCACCACTTGTGTTGCATCATTGAACAGTTTTATTAAACTCAATGAATGTTTGTTATAATTAAGGTTTACCGTTACTAAAAAGGAGACTGCAGAGTGTGTTCCAACAACAGGGAGATCACACTCCTCAGCCTCCCTGGTGAGGTCTTGTTAATGGTCCTGTAGAGCAAGGTCAGACGGATTGTCAACCCTCAGGTTCAGCTGGATCAGCTTTATACCATTAGGGGAATCCTGGAGATGTACGTGAGAGTTTATCCAACCAATGAACATGTGTTTTGTGGATTTGGAGAAGAGTTTTGACCGCATTACTCAGGGGGCCCTGTGGGTGGCACTCCGTGAGTATGGGGTACCAGGGCTCCTGACACAGGCTCTTAGTTCCCCGAATGACCGGTGTCATAGCTCGGTCCGCATTGCCTGCAATAAGTCAAGCTCATTTCCAGTAAGAACTGGACTCTGCTAAGGCTGCCCTTTATCACCAATTTTGTTCATAACATATATAGACAGGATTAGTAGGCACAGCCAAGGTGTTGCGGGGATCTGTTTTTGTGTTGTACGGATCAGGGCTCTACATTTTACAGAGGATGTGGTCCTGATGGTTTTTTCGAACTGTGATCTCTGTTGTTTTATCTGTACATCACTGGTGTTGCATCTTTTAAGAGTTGTTTTCAGGTCAATGAATGTTTGCCAAACTTAAGGTTTACCTTCACATTTTTCTTATTTTCTATTTTATAGCCAGGTGACTCTGTGGCGCAATGGTAGCGCGTCTGACTCCAGATCAGAAGGTTGTGTGTTCAAATCACATCAGGGTCAATGCCTTCTACTTATGTGTTATGTGACATAACACCCATCAGGGATTTAGATTTTTTTTTTCATACAAACAGTGCAAAGATGGAAAGGGTAACAATAACCTTATGTAAGCCGACTGGTTCAAATCGGTGCTACAGGAAGCCATAGATTATTGTAGGCCCTCAATTGGACCAGAGTACTGTCGTTGGGCTATCACTACATCACTTGTGTTGCATCATTAAACAGTTTTATTCAACTCAATGAATGCTTGTTATAATTAAGGTTTACCCCTAATAAAAAGGGGGGCCGCACAGTGTGTTCCAACTACAAGGAGATCACACTCCTCAGTCTATCTGGTAATGTTGTTTTAGGGGATCTGGAGAGGGAGGTCAGATGGATTGTCCAACTTCAGATTCAGGAGCAACATAGTGGTTTTCGTCCTGGCCATGGAACGCTGGACCAGCTTTATACCTTTAGGTGGATCCTGGAGGGTGCGTGAGGGTTGGCCCAACCAATCTACTTGTGTTTTGTGCATTTGGAGAAGGGTTTTGACTGCATTACTCAGGGGCATTGCAGGGGGCACTCTTTGAACATCGGGTACCAGGCCTTCTGATACAATCTGTTAGGTCACCGAATGACAGGTATCGTAGCATAGTCTGCATTGCCGGCAGTAAGTCGAGCTCATTTCCGGTAAGAATTGGCCTCTGCTAACACAGCCCTTTATCACAGCATTTGTTCATAACATTTCTGGACAGGATTTGTAGGCACAGCCAAGGTGTTTTGCGAGGATCTGTTTTGGTGGCCTAAGGAGCAAGTCTCTTTTTTTTTTTTTTTACAGAGGATGTGGTCCTGTTTGTTTAATCAGACAGTGATCTCTGTTGTTTTATCTGTACATCACTGGTGTTGCGTCGTTGAACAGTTTTATTCAGGTCATTGAATGTTTGTGTTAGTTAAGGTTTACCATCGGCTCATTTTCATTATCATTTCACCTGACTCTGTGGCGCAATGGTAGCGCGTCTGACTCCAGATCAGAAGGTTGTGTGTTCAAATCACATCAGGGTCAAAGACTTCTACTTAAACCTTCAAGGTTACATATCCATCGTCAGGACTGTAGAAGTTTGATCATCCAAACTGCAACGATGGAAAGGGCAACAATAACCCTATATAAGCCAAATGGTTAAAATCAGTGCTACAGAAAGCCGTTGTTTATTGTAGGCACTCAATTGGACCAGAGAACTGCCATTGTGCTATCAGTTCACCACTTCTGTTGCATCATTGAACAGTTTTATTCAACTCAATGAATGTTTGTTATAATTAAGGTTTACCCTTACTAAAAAGGAGACTGCAGAGTGTGTTCCAACAAGAGGGAGGTCACACTCCTCAGCCTCCCTGGTGAGGTCTTGTTAATGGTCCTGTAGAGGAAGGTCAGACGGATTGTCAACCCTCAGGTTCAGCTGGATCAGCTTTATACCATTAGGGGAATCCTGGAGATGTACGTGAGAGTTTATCCAACCAATGAACATGTGTTTTGTGGATTTGGAGAAGGGTTAAGACCGCATTACTCAGGGGGCCCTGCGGGTGGCACTCCGTGAGTATCGGGTACCAGGGCTCCTGACACAGGCTCTTAGTTCCCCGAATGACCGGTGTCATAGCTCGGTCCGCATTGCCTGCAATAAGTCAAGCTCATTTCCAGTAAGAATTGGACTCTGCTAAGGCTGCCCTTTATCACCAATTTTGTTCATAACATATATAGACAGGATTAGTAGGCACAGCCAAGGTGTTGCGGGGATCTGTTTTTGTGTTGTACGGATGAGGGCTCTACACTTTTTCAGAGGATGTGGTCCTGATGTTTTTTTCGAACTGTGATCTCTGTTGTTTTATCTGTACATCACTGGTGTTGCATCTTTTAACAGTTGTTTTCAGGTCAATGTTTGCCATACTTAAGGTTTACCTTCACATTTTTCCTATTTTCTATTTTATAGGCAGGCGACTCTGTGGCGCAATGGTAGCGTGTCTGACTCCAGATCAGAAGGTTGTGTGTTCAAATCACATCAGGGTCAAGGCCTTCTACTTATGTGTTATGTGACATAACACCCATCAGGGAGTTAGATTTTTTTTCATCCAAACAGTGCAAAGATGGAAAGGGTAACAATAACCTTATGTAAGCAGACTGGTTCAAATCGGTGCTACAGGAAGCCATAGTTTATTGTAGGTCCTCATCTGGACCAGAGTACTGTCGTTGGGCTATCACTACATCACTTGTGTTGCATCATTAAACAGTTTTATTCAACTCAATGAATGCTTGTTATAATTAAGGTTTACCCCTAATAAAAAAGGGGGGCCGCACAGTGTGTTCCAACTACAAGGAGATCACACTCCTCAGCCCTTTATCACCAATTTTGTTCATAACGTATATAGACAGGATTAGTAGGCACAGCCAAGGTGTTGCGGGGATCTGTTTTGGTGGCCTAAGGATCAAGTCTCTTTTTTTTTTTTTTTTTTTACAGAGGATGTGATCCTGTTTGTTTAATCAGACAGTGATCTCTGTTGTTTTATCTGTACATCACTGGTGTTGCGTCGTTGAACAGTTTTATTCAGGACATTGAATGTTTGTGTTAGTTAAGGTTTACCATCGGCTCATTTTCATTATCCATTCGTTGACACCTGACTCTGTGGCGCAATGGTAGTGCGTCTGACTCCAGATCAGAAGTTTGTGTGTTCAAATCACATCAGGGTCAACGATTTCTACTTAAACCTTCAAGGTTACATATCCATTGTCAGGACTGTAAATGTTTGATCATCCAAACTGCAACGATGGAAAGGGCAACAATAACCGTATATGAGCCAACTGGTTAACATCAGTGCTACAGAAAGCCGTCGTTTATTGTGGGCACTCAATTGGACCAGAGAACTGCCATTGTGCTATCAGTTCACCACTTGTGTTGCATCATTGAACAGTTTTATTCAACTCAATGAATGTTTGCTATAATTAAGGTTTACCCTTACTAAAAAGGAGACTTTAGAGTGTGTTCACTCCGAAGTTCTGCTCAATAACTTGAATAACTCGGGAAGTCATCCTAGTTTTATATATCCACCATGTTATGACTCTGGCGAGTCAGAATTTGACATTTTTGTTGACTTTACCAACATCCCTCAGAAACCACACCTTCATTTGTCATGGTCTGTGTCTGCGTCTCACCTCATGTGTCTCCTTTTGTCCACATTCGTCTCTAGGTGTTCCTTTTGTGTCTTCTAGCGCCCTCATGTGTCTTGTCTGCATCTTCCTCATGTGTCTCCTGGTGTTCCCCACTTGCCCTCTAGGTTTCCCCCCTCAGACTTCCCTCTCCCAGGTCCTGTACTCTCTTGGCCCCCTCTTAGCCACACCCCTGTAGTTTCCTGTAGTTTCTTTCTGTAGTGTTTTCCTTTAGTGTCAGCTTCCCCTTAGTATATTAGTTATGGTTTATGCCTTCTGGTCTTTTGTTTCTCTCTTAGGTAATTTTCCTTTGTTACAGCCTTTCAGTATTTAGTGTTTTTTTCCCACCAGTGTTTTCTTCCTCCTCCCTGATTTAGTAATTGAATTCACCTGGTCCCTCTCCCCACACCTGCAATTCTTCTCCCTCTCATCTTCCCAGTCTATTTAAGCCCTGTCTTGTCTATGTGTTGTTGTCGATCCATTGTGTTTTTGCCTTCGTTGTTCATGCTCTATATGAGCTTGTGTCTTCAGGCTTGTGGTGCTCTTAGTGAGCTTTCAGTGTCCTGTGCTCCAGGACTTTTGGATTTTGGCTCGCTGCCTTATGGATTTATTTTGTTTTCATCCTGCCAAATAAAGGATTTTTACTTTTACCAACTCCTGCCTCGAGTCATGGGTAATCTGCATTTTGGGTCCTAATCTTCCCCTCAACGTGACATCATTAGATACAAAAATGTTCTAACTCTGTGGATAAATCATCTTTAAACTTATGTGGGATATGACCTTAACCGTAGTTTATATCTTATGAACATTGTGTATGAGTGTAGATAAAGATTCACTTGTTAAATCAAACATTACTAATCATGACATATAAATGTTTCATTGTAATAATCACATTTATTTCAACTTAATTGAATTAGGCACAGATTATCCAAATATTAATAAAATTATCCATATAACATCTGGTTCATTCAACCATATGAACATTTAATGATTATTTAACTTATGAGTTGTAAAAGTTAACTTTTCATTCAGAGTGTGGAATCTTGTAGAAGCGATAAGGGGGAAAGCCCAGGCCTTGAAAAGAACAGTTTGTTGACAGTGTGTTATCTTGTGTGCCAAGCACTGCAGAGGCCTGGACTTTAGGAGGCAAGAGAAAATCCACCCAGATAGTGGATTTGTTCTCACAGATGATGTTGGTCAAATATAATGGTGAAAATTGACCATTGCTGGACGCTATACCTTTATCACAAATTTTGTTCATATAATTTATGGACAGGATTTGTAGGCACAGCCAAGGTGTTGCGAGGATCTGTTTTGGTGTTCTATGGATCAGGGTTCTACTTTTTACAGAGGATGGGGTCCTGATGGCTTTATCAGAGAGTGATCTCCGCAGTTTTATCTGTACATCTGTACATCTTTGTGTTTTCAATATAATGTCTTGATTATGTGGACTTTTTTTTATTATTTTGCCTTCTTTGAACATTTAAGGCAGAACTGTTTCTGTTTAACTCTGCCCATTTATCAACCAGTGTTGGGCAAGTTACTTCAAAACTGTAATGCATTATTTATTACTTGTTACCCTCATTTTAAAGTAATTCATTACATTACACTATTACTGATTTAAAAATGTAAGGCATTACACAACTTTTGCATTACTTTAAGTTACTTTCACCAAAACAACTTCAATATGAATCTGGTAATCTGACGCTCAGTGAGTTCATGACATACAGGTGCTGGCCAGTAAATTAGAATATCATCAAAAGGTTGAAAATATTTCAGTAATTCCATTCAAAACGTGAAACTTGTACATTATATTCATGCAATGCACACAGACCAATGTATTTCCGATGTTTATTACGTTTAATTTTGATATTTATAGGTGACAACCAATGAAAACATCAAATCTGGTATCTCAGAAAATTAGAATATTCTAAAGGCCAATGAAAAAATGTTTGTTTCTCTAATGTTGGCCAACTGAAAAGAATGAACATGAAAAGAATGTGCATGTATAGCACTCAATACTTAGTCGGGGCTCCTTTTGCCTCAATAACTGCAGTAATGCGGCGTGGCATGGACTCGATCAGTCTGTGGCACTGCTCAGGTGTTATGAGAGCCCAGGTTGCTCTGATAGTCGTCTTCAGCTCCTCTGCATTGTTGGGTCTAGCGTATTGCATCCTCCGCTTCACAATACCCCATAGATTTTCTATGGGGTTAAGGTCAGGCGAGTTTGCTGGCCAATCAAGGACAGGGATACCATGGTCCTTGAACCAGGTGCTGGTGGTTTTGGCACTGTGTGCAGGTGCCAAGTCCTGTTGAAAGGTGAAGTCTGCATCTCCATAAAGTTGGTCAGCAGCAGGAAGCATGAAGTGCTCTAAAACTTCCTGGTAGACGGCTGCATTGACCCTGGACCTCAGGAAACAGAGTGGGCCAACACCAGCAGATGACATGGCACCCCACACCATCACTGACGGTGGAAACTTTACACTGGACCTCATGCAACGTGGATTCTGTGCTTCTCCGCTCTTCCTCCAGACTCTGGGTCCTTGATTTCCAAAGGAAATGCAGAACTTGCTTTCATCAGAAAACATAACTTTGGACCACTCAGCATCAGTCCAGTCCTTTTTGTCCTTGGCCCAGGCGAGACGCTTCTTGCGCTGTTTCATGTTCAAGAGTGGCTTGACACACGGAATGCGACACCTGAATCCCATGTCTTTCATGAGTCTCCTCGTGGTGGTTCTTGAAGCGCTGACTCCAGCTGCAGTCCACTCTTTGTGGATCTCCCCCACATTTTTGAATGGGTTTGTCGTCACAATTCTCTGCAGGGTGCGGTTATCCCTAGAGCTTGTACACTTTTTTCTACCACATTTTTTCCGTCCCTTCGCCTGTCTGTTAATGTGCTTGGACACAGAGCTCTGCGAACAGCCAGCTTCTTTAGAAATCACCTTTTGTGTCTTGCCCTCCTTGTGCAAGGTGTCAATGATTGTCTTTTGGACAGCTGTTAAGTCAGAAGTCTTCCCCATGATTGTGGTGCCTTCAAAACAAGACTGAGGGACCTTTTAAAGGCCTTTGCAGGTGTTTTGAGTAAATCAGCTGATTAGAGTGGCAGCAGGTGTCTTCTATATTCAGCCTTTTCAGAATATTCTAATTTTTTGAGATACCAAATTTGGAGTTTTCATTAGTTGTCACTTATGAATATCAAATTTAAATGTAATGAACATTGGAAATACATTGGTCTGTGTGCATTGCATGAATATAATGTACAAGTTTCACGTTTTGAATGGAATTACTGAAATATTTTCAACCTTTTGATGATATTCTAATTTACTGGCCAGCACCTGTATATGTGGAAGGTGATGTGGTGTCTGAGCTAGGATTGCTATTAAAAACAGTCAGATATAATAACAGTGCTTTAAAATGATTGTTTACTAAATAAAAGCAACAAACTGTACTCTCATCGCGCTACCATCTTATAAGGCCATCTGAGAAGGGAGTGAGGTGGTGGGGGCTCCAAGCCTATATTTGCCTTGGTCCCCAAATGCCTTGAAACAGCCCTGGATGTGGGACTGACTTCTGGGGTGATCTGATTCTATCACATGTATAAATATTAAATGCTTATATATTATTGCTTTTCACTGGTAAACATGTGTATTGGGTATAAATCTACCTACTTTTTTCTTTTTAAGCTCTTTGTTTTGTTTTCTTGATTTTATTTGAATAATTTCCTGTCCTTTCTCTCTCTAACCTTCCTGCATGCTGCATGTTTTCTCCGTCTTCCAGAAAAACTGTTTCCTAGATTTCCTACTTTCCAACTAATCAGCCAAAGAGATCTACCAAACGCAAAAAATAAAAGCTTAATATGCGCTGCGCTCCAGCAGCAATGAGTTGAAATCACTGGGGCACAGATTATGAACTCAGCTGAAAAGTACATGAAGTACCAGAGAATATGGGCTGATATAAACGATCGCAAGTGAATTATTTTGTTTTGGTGGAGCGATTTTGTGAAAATAACAGCGGCCGCGCGCAGGACACAGCTGGAGTCTTTGAGCCATTGCCGCTGCGTCCTCTCTGCTCATAGAATGCCCGCAAAGCTGAGTCCATAAATGACGTCAAATATGTGGATACTGGAACTTTTTGCAGGCTTCCCGCAATTAGAATTTTTAGGAAACCCACATCTTGATTCTGGGTTTAAAAATGCATTGTAATTACCGCGTTACTGACACTTGTGTCGAGTAAATATTACCATTTTCTTTCCCTGTAATGCCTTACATTACCATATTACAGCAAAAAGCAATGCATTACAGTAATTAATTACTTTTGTACTGCGTTACTCCAAACACTGTTATCAACTGATAGATTATTTTTATTTTGAAGTTCTGCAGAGACAGGAGAACCAACTGGCTCTCAGGTTTCAAGCCTTGGTTCCTCCGTGTTCTTGCTCTACAGCTCATTTTGCTTTCTCAGACTTTCCTGGTGGCCCTGATTCCCCTGTGCCACGCCCTCCATTCTCAGAGCTCCCCACTCATTGACCTTTGACCCTGCTCACTGTGAACATTGCCATGAAAACAAACAGAAATGTGATATTAGTTCAGCAGGAGTTGACAGTTTCTAAAAATGTTAAATGGATGTCTGTTCTAAAATAAACAAACGGTTAAATAAAACTGAAATTTTAGCGTCTGTTTAATTTTTCACCCGTGCTGCCAAGACCTAAAGTAGCTAGATTAGACACATTAGATTGACATGTTAAAGTTCATAGCTATTAAAATAACACAGTCTCTTCTCATTTTAAACTGGGAAAACTACTCTCTAGTTCCTCTGGGTCTGAGTCTGGAGGTCATGAAAAAGATCCAGCTGATTCTACATGCAGAAAACTCAAATACAAAGCTAAGAGGACTCTTGGAGGTTGACAGAGCTAGGATTTACTTTTCTGGGTTTCTAAAATAAACAGAAATCCAGTGAAGAGTTTGTGTTTCAGAGCAAAGATCTCTAGTCGTTGTGTCACTGCTTGTGTTTTCTCATGAGGCGCCATGTCAGAGGTTAAGAGGCTGTTGTTTAGATGAGAAAACTCTTGATGCTTCAGGAGTCTGGCTGAGTCTCACTCTAACTGAGCTACAGAAAAGCCCAAAGCTTTGAACTTCAGCCACATGTAAGTATTTCCATTAGTTTTAAAGGATTTTTATCCTTAGAGGATCTGCTCTCCAACCAATACAGTCTCCTCTATACTGTATTTTCATTTATGAATTCAAATTTAGAAGCAGTGAATCTTCCTTTTTTCTCTCTTCATGCCAGATTTTTAATTAATGGCTTCTCCTGCATCTTGAAAAACATGCAAATAAACATCAAAACATACCGTTCAGTCAGGAACATCCTGCTGTTACTGTTGGTAGCATTACATTTTACAGATGGAAGTCTTAAACAAATGCATAAATATGAAAGAAATGCATCTGGAGGTTGAAAATCAATAAATGCATGAGAAAACCCCGCCCCCTTTGGAGCATCAGGTAGATTAAAGGGTTAATTGGTCACAAACTGACTCTGTGTCTAAATTTATATTTTCATGTTTATGTATACACACAGAATATATAATATATATTTCATGTATATTTTTATTCGTGTTCATATTTTTCTGGTTTACGTTTTATTATTTGGAATGATGCTCAACAACACTTGGTGTCCCACTAAAAATGGAGCTGTTTAAAATGTTTAAATCTTTTTCTACCAAACTCTTCGTATCCCCACAAACTCACAGTAGTTAAACAGTTCATACATCAAATGGTCACCTTTTCACCTTAATTCACTCACTCTTTCATAATGTTTCCTCTTAAACCCCTTCAGTGACCAGAATGCTCAGTGATTTCACAGCAAACATTCTGTAATGAAAATGAGGTTATTACATTTGAATTAAAAGGACTTTATGGAGTTTTTCATTTTTATGCTCGCGATTGCCCCCTCAGGCCAAAAGCGTAACGGCACTTCAATAGTAGGCTCGTGCACGAGGTGCGCATGCTGTACGTGCACACTCCTTAACGAAAATAACAGCTGAGACAGTCCCGTGTGTGTGTGTGTGTGTGTGTGTGTGTGTGTGTGTGTGTGTGTGTGTGTGTGTGTGTGTGTGTGTGTGTGTGTGTGTGTGTGTGTGTGTGTGTGTGTGTGTGTGTGTGTGTGTGTGTGTGGCCCGGAGGACAGGAGAACGCGCAGCTAATTAATTAAATAATTTGGTTCTGTACCTTTCTCTTCAGCACAGCCGACAAAGGTTTATGATGGGTCAGTCCTCCTGCATGCTCAGATCATTCCCTTCCCTTGCTTGAAAAATTGTTCCAAAATGAAAGTTGAACCCACATCTTTTTTATCTGTGAATTCAATGCCGTTCGGCGAGTCTCAAATAAAAATTTGGGCATCTTACTGTAAAAAAATACCATTAATGTAAAAAATAAATTCTAAATAAATTATGTTCACATCCAGAATCGTCTTCTGCACAAGAGCCCAATGTTTTACTAGGTGAGCTAAAGCACCAATAACATCTTTTGAATCTGTAACTTGTATGTCCTTGATGAAACCTGAAACAAAGTTCAAAGAATGTTTCGAAGCGAAAATGGCTATTTTGTTGCTAATTTGCAGGAAATATCTAGAAGAAAGTAGCTAAGGGTCTTCAGAAATGTAGCTAGGTTCATCACTAGGCGTTAGGAACAGGGGCAAAGTCGCTGAGTTAGCACTACCTCTCTCGCTGTTGCTAAAGCTACGGAGAGCAAATGCTACGGGCTATGCCTGAGCGTGAACGCGCATGAAGCACCCTGCTCGACCCGAGCATCTCTCTTTTTCTGTGATTTTACAGAAAAACAGGCAATCACAGTAAAAATGCCAGGGCTCATTCTACAGGACCAGGGCATTGCAGGAGAATGTATGAGGAAGAATTTTATTTCTATACATGTTTTGGCTGTCAAACTTCCATAATGCCCCTTTAATGAGCCATAAGGCGTGGGATTCCATTGTAAATATGAAATATGAAAGAAGGGAAAAATAAGACTCATTCCGTACCGTTACAATTCGGACGTTTAATCAACGTTGAAAATACGTCGGGCCGACACGTCCCGTCATGGTTGAAAAATAGTTCCAAAATGAAAGTTGAACTGACATCCTTTCTGGACGTGAATTACACGTCTCTCGGCACGTCTCATTTGGACGTTTAATGACCGTCAGTGTACATCTCATCTACACTGTAAAATAAAATGTAGTTTTTACATTTAATAATAATTATAGTAAATTGAATATTTCCTGTGTCTGCTTGCTTTACTGATTGATTTATCCTAGCCTGGACTCAAAGGGTTAGTGTTAGGGTTAGGGATGCTATTTTGAACTACTCGTAACTAATCGTCAAAATAACAATTATGCATATAACTGTAGGCATGTACAAATGTATCTGAATGGATTTTTAAGACATGTTCTGTTTTTTTTTTTTTTTTTTTTACAAATTCGGGCCGTCCTACCGCGACCAATTTTGGATGTGGACACCACGTCGGCGTCAGACCAATGTTTGTTGGGTTTCATCTGTTGAGTCTTATGGGGTCTCTCTGAGATCTAACAGGAAGTGAAGCTTCTTTCTAATCTCTTATCCATCCCATAGAAGGAGAAACATTTATACTTCAGCAGGTTAACAGAAGCTTCTTCTGACACAGAGACTTCAAGAACTCTTTCTATACAAACTATAGTTTTCACTAAGTAAGTTTACAGTAAAAGAGAAGTGTGGTTACCATGGTGACCATAATGAGCCGCTGGTGGTCACCATGAGACCTTTATCACTTTCACTTTCACTTTATCAGTTTAACATTTCTTACACAAAATGTAGTAAATGGTAAAATGGCCTGTATTTGATACAGCGCCTTCTAGAGTCCTGGAACCCCCCAAGGCGCTTTACAACACAGTCAGTCATTCACCCATTCACACACTGGTGGGGATGAGCTACAGTGTAGCCACAGCTGCCCTGGGGCGCACTGACAGAGGCGAGGCTGCCGAGCACTGGCGCCACCGGTCCCTCCGACCACCACCAGCAGGCAACGTGGGTTAAGTGTCTTGCCCAAGGACACAACGACAGTGACAGACTGAGCGGGGCTCGAACCTGCAACTTTCCGATTGCGGGGCGAGCACTTACCTTCTGTGCCACCGTCGCCCCAATAGTAATGCAGTCACATAAAAATGTTACAAAGCTGATGTTTGGATCTTCAGCTGTAGCTACACAGGCAGAGCCGTCTTCTTTACATGTAATCAGATCTGACTTGTTTTTCAATCAATCAATCAATCAATCAAGGCTTTATTTATATAGCGCCTTCCTCACCGATTACGGGAGGCTAAGACGCTGAAGAACGAAATACAATTAAAACATGAAACAACAATTAAAATCAACAAACTCAAAACTACATAAAAGTAAGCCAACTTCAAGCATGTTCAGGAAATGCTAAATGAAAAATATGGGTTTTCAGGCGACTCTTAAAGACTGGCAAAGAAGTAGACCCCCTAACTGACTGTGGGAGCTGGTTCCAGAGTGATGGCCCTAGAAATGAAAAAGCCCGGCCTCCACGGGTCCAACACCTAGCAGGCCCTGATCAGAGGAGTGTAGAGAGCGTGATAGGACATATTGTTTCAGGAGTGCTGCTAAGTAATGAGGGGGCGCCTCCATGAAAGAAGTTAAAAACCAACACCAGAAGTTTAAAAAGCGCCCGATAAAAGACTGGAAGCCAGTGTAACGAGGCCAGCACTGGACTGATGTGGTCCCCTTTCGTGGCCCCAGAGAAACCTGGCGGCACTATTCTGCACCAACTGAAGACGACCAATTAATGAATGACCAAGTCCAGCATAAAGACAGTTACAACAATCTAACCTGGAGATTACAAATGCTTGGAGAACCTGCTCCAGGTGGACTCTCGACAGCGTAGGCTTGATTTTGGCCAGGCGAGTTGACCAGGGCATCCAAATTAAGACCAGAGTCTATTCTCACCCCCAAGCAAGAGACAACTAGTTTTTATCTTCCACAAGCTCCTTCTGCATCCAGCATGAAGTCCGGAGTTTGTCTTCCAGCCTCAGCTTGTCTGTTGACCAAATCATGGTAGTAACAGAAAATTTAGCTCTGCAAAAATAACTATTTTCATTATAAAACTGTGTACATCTATGTGTATGTTAATAATATCCTTCTAAAACAGGATGGATCATGTTTTTATTCAGGTGAGTTTTTAGGGATTAAAATAAACTCTCGTTTTAAACTGCAGAAATACAAACTGCTGCTTTCTCCTCCCTCTCCTCTGCCTGTGATGCCGGTGCTTCTCCTTCTAAAGCCATCCATCCCCCTGAAATCACCTCCTCTTTTCCAGACGCTGCAAACCTCAGCGAGCAGACAGACCAGCCGAGCATGACGGGTAAATGAAGTGAGAAGAGCTGCAGAGGTGGTGGAGGACCAAGAGTGTGTGCTCTGCATACTGATGGGCCATCTGTCAGAAACTCCAGGCAGGATTTTCTGGCTGCTGATTGGCCCGCTCCCCGTGGCGTCTGTATGCGTTAAGACTGCATTAACACAAACACTCAGACAGTTCCTGCAGTTGGACGTTTTATCTTTGAAATCTAAATGTTTCAGTTTGCTGTTCTAGCAGAACATGTAGGAGAACATTCTGATGCAGCGTCCTGTAATGGGATCTGGATTAAGGAGCACCATGATTGTCTAACTCACAGCTGATCAAAGTGTTTGTTAATAACTAAAAGTTTTCAAAGAAGCTGCGGATTTGAATGAATCTGTTGATTCTGAGTTGTTTGGTTTCATTCAGTCACATCAGAAGTGACATGACAGCAAGAAATTCATCTACTTCTACTCTTAGGAACAGCTGGAGGCCAACAGTGTGTTGCAGGTTTGCAGGTTTTTCTACTCATTTCTTCATTTTTAATGTACTTTTCCCCTCCAGGAGAAGACAGAAGACCCTAACCCTGTTTGGCACAAAACGAGTGCAACCGATCATAAATACTTAGTGATTTTTTTTATTGTTTTACAAATAACCTCATAAGTTTGGAGAGGGTTTTACAAGATGCATTGCTTGCATTTTTTAGTGTGACATTGACCAAATGTGTAAACATCTCTCAGTAAATCCAAATAACCCCCCAATTCCCAAAATTGGAGAAAAACAAAACATAGATGTGTGTTTAGATGACCAAATATGAACAAAGGTGACAGATCATCTGCTGCTGTGGCCCCCAGACTCTGGACCTCTCTCCCCCTGAGCCTGAGATCAGTGTACTCGTTGGTCTCCTTTAAACTCACCTGTTCAGGCTTTGGTGGGACCTTCATCACCTCCCTCTCCTTGTTCTGCTCTTATTCCGCCTTTCCCGGGATCCACTGGTTTCCCTCTTTCCTATTAATTTTCTCTCTTTCCTTACATTTTTAAATCACAAGTCTTCATTTTCTTCTAATTTTGTCTCTATTTTTAAATAATTTTAAACTCACAGTTAAAACATAAGAAAGACTACTGACAGCTTCAGGAACAAGGTTGGATTTCTCTCAAAATAGCTTATTTTAATTGTTTTCTGACCACCTCTCGACCGGAAAAGGGCGGGACTCCGTGTCGGGAGAGAGGTCCTGCCTCAAGCGGAGGAGTTTAAGTATTTCGGGGTCTTGTTCATGAGTGAGGGAAGGAGGGAGCGGGAGATCGACAGGCAGATTGAGGCAGCGTCTGCAGTGATGCAGACGCTGAACCGGTCTGTTGTGGTGAAGAAGGAGCTGAGCCGGAAAGCAAGGCTCTCGATCTGCCACCCAGTCCTCACCTATGGTCATGAGCTTTGGGTAGTGACTGGAGAACAAGATGGCAGATACAAGCGGCCAAAATGAGTTTTCTCCGCGGGGTAGCTGGGCTCAACCTTAGGGTGAGGAGCTCGGACGTTCGGGAGAGACTCGGAGTAGATCCGCTGCTCCTCCATATCGAGAGGAGTCGGTTGAGGTGGTTAGGATGCCTCCTGGACACCCCCCCCCCCCCCCGCCCCCTCCCCCCAGGGAGGTGTTTCAAGTGTAAACTAAGTAAAACATCCAGAAAGCAAAGTTACCAAAGGAAGAACTTGTGACTTGATATGAAGAAACAGTTGAGATCGATGACATGGGGGAAGACTCGAACACCAAGCTTCTCTAGAAGCTGTGGGGAAGTCCTCATGGAACTGGTTTGGATCTGCAACCCTGAGGGCCCTGAGCCCAGGGCTCCTTAGGGTCGGGGAGCAGTTAATAATCCAGCTTTGATCACCTCTGTTTCCTCGGCAGCAGCATTGTATTACAGCCAAATGGTTCCTTCACTGCTCCAACCCGTTCCATCGATCGACCTCACCTTGGACTGAGCATGGCCCTTCAGCAGAAACCAATCGGACCTACTCACAGCACAAAACATCAAGCTGGGAACTGCTGAGTCAGCTGCTCACCGAGGCCACAGTTTGTCAGAGTTCGATCACAGAAAACACTCAGGAGGAGGAAGTCGATGTGTGCGATTCTGCCATATGAATTTTTCATTGTTTCTGTAACCCCCCGGTGTCCCACAGAGTGCTCGCCGCCTCCAGGAGTTATTACTCACAACTGTCAGCTGGTTTATCTGCAGGAAACACAATGAGCAACCCGACTGAAGCAAGAAATCAACACAAAGAACATGCTGAAGCAGAAGAAACGTCTGCTGTTTGTGTTTCCATCAGACAGAAGAAATCCTTCTAAAGGTTTGAAACCTGTTTTTGGTTCTTTACCAGAAAAATATCTCCACCTATAAAAACACTAAATACACACATTTAATAACAAAAATCTCTTCTGGGACTAAATCTGAACAATCAAAGGATTTACCAAACGTGACGACTCAGCAGGGTCAACGTCATTTCACTGAAACTAAACTAAACCCATTTTAAACAATGTAAGCTATTCTACAAAATAAAAGCATGGTATAAATAAGTTTACTTTATAAAATGAATCAAAACTTCAAAATGAAGATGTCCTGTTTATTTAACAGCTGATTCAAATTCAATTCAATTCAAATTCAAAAATACTTTATTAATCCCAGAGGGAAATTAGAGTTTCAGTACACACAATTCTAGTCAACTGGTCATTCGCAACCCGAGTCGCACTACCGTAATAGATCAAGAGGGTTTATATATGAGGATTGAGTCAGGTGGAGGAAAAAAAGGCACTTCAGAGTTACCCTCCACAGAGAGGGCAGCTTTGCTATGCAAAAAACACCTCAGACAGATATGCACACAGACTTCAGACATTACACAACATAAGTGTCCACTAGGTGGGGAGGTAGGGTTGGGACTCTCCTCACTTCAGTGCATGCAGCCACGATAAGCAGCGCTCGTCACCTCTGTTTGGGCAGGGGAGGGAGATAATGGGTTAAAGAGCACATTAACTCCAAGATACGGTTCCACGGCCTTCACCGGTCACAGTCCCGCCCAGGCTGGGATAGGGAGAATGAGTTTCCATAGCGACGACATCATTCCACATTTCTTCTGAGGGCAGAGTTGTCACTTCAGCCTCACAGGCTCCAAGGGCACCAGATTCAGATAAGAATTGTTTTGGGGACAGAGAGAAAATTTCCTCTCTGCCTTAGTGTTCTGTTGGTCTTTAACCGCTCTAGATCCAATATTGGCGTAATTAATCAATCCCAATCCGTGCTGATCCGTCCACTCGCTCTTAATGGTATCCACCTTTTGTGCCAGAGCCTGAATCTCAGCCAAAGTTCCAAGCTTACGACTCATCTCGACAATTATATGAGTTTGTGCGTTCACAGCATGATGCATTCCATCCCTGAGCTCCGGGATTGAGCCAATATTCCTCGTAAACTTGTTAATTTTCTTGTATGCCAGGTAACCGCTCAGGCCAAACAGCAGGAATCCCAACACCAAAAAGACGAATATTTTATTCATTCGAAGATTTTAGTATAGTCCGATTTTAATCTGGTTTCCGGCAGACCGACGGTTAAACTAATTAATAACAATTAAACCACAAATCATTCCTCGTGTCTTAATAAAACGCTGTCCTTATCTGTAAACACTCATTATAGATTTTTTAATTAAACGTTTCTATTTCTTAGAAGCGTTGTGCTTACTGCTTATTTTGCTTTATCCCAGTAAAAGTCTGGGTCATCGAGTCAGTCTAGTGGGTTACGAGTGTTTCAATTCATTCATTCATCATTTGTTTGTTTGCTGTTCATTGCTAACTTCTCCTTCATCTGATTTTCACAGATAGGTCAAATAGGTATCTCCATCTTGTGCCGTGTTCTGGAGCTAAATTCAAGCCCCGCCCACTTGGCTATGCATAAATAGGGCTGCAGCTATCAAATATTTTAGAATTAGAATATTCTATCAAATCCTCCATCGATTAATCGAATATTCTAGTTGATGGTGTATCAAGTGAAATGAGATTGTGGTCTGCTGCTAAAAATATGAAAATAAAACAACAAAATCATAAAGGGATCAATAATATTTATTAATTTGGTGTTGTCTAGCTTGTTTCTAGATGATATTGATAGTTAATAAATATTTTATGTAACAAAATCTGATATTTCTTTCATTAACATTGTTGGTTTAATATCACTCATCCTAGTCAAAACATATATAAATAAATTCACATATGATCAGTAGAGCTGAATCATTTCATTAGCATTTTCAGAAGTAAGCTACTGGAAACTCTAAAACTTAATTTCTACAGCTAACAACGTAATGGTGGCATATCTATTTTATTATGTATGGGTTGGCAGCATAACCCAGTCTGAAATGTATTGTAATATAGAAGTGTTTGCGAATTACACGCTACAACGGCTACATGCTACACGCTACAATGGCTACATGTTACATGCTACAACGGCTACACCCTACATGCTACAACGGCTACATGCTACAATGGCTACATGTTACATGCTGCAACGGCTACATGCTACAACGGCTACATGCTACACGCTACAATGGCTACATGCTACAACAGCTACATGCTACATGCTACAATGGCTACATGCTACAACGGCTACATGATACATGCTACAATGACTACATGCTACAACGGCTACATGCTACATGCTACAACGGCTGGTAGCATGTAATGTAACTGCAGGAATCTGCAGCAGTTCTGCTCCACACCGCTACAGCTGTAGGCATCCACACCTAAACAGATGGTGGGATTTTTCTTCCGCTTGTAGAGTTTAGTTATTCACAGCCATCATGTTTTTGATCGTTAGCATGCTAGCTTATCATTAGCCTATCTGCCCGTAGTTTAACTCTTGATCCCAAACTTTGGACCCTTTCTGCCTTATATAATGGTTTGTGGCTTTGCTGGTTTCTCTTTTTTTCTTCGACAGCACCTGGATCATTACGTTGCGTGCCAAAAAAAAGTGTTCAGACTGTAGTACTCACATTTAACAAAGCTTCGAATCAGTAAAAAATGAATCGAGGAATTTAAAGAATCGAATCATTTTAAGATTTATTTCAGCCCTACACATAAATATGTTATAAAATGTATATTTTAACATGCAGCAAGAACTATATGAGTCAACAAATATGTTCTATATGTTTACATGGAGGAGGCGGGGCTTTACCCTTGTACTGTAGCCAACCACCAGAGGACCTTTCAGTTCCTCTCACTTATAAACGTCTGTGAAATGTTCACAGGATGAGATTTCCTTCTCCAGCTTGGATGTTTTTTTTACCTTTTGTGATTTAAGGACTGAATATGGCTAATTTATATAGTTTTGTTTTTTCTATCTGATCATCTTTCATATTAAACTCCTGAAAATGAGATGATCTCAGTTCAGTTAATCAAAACTTTAGGTTACTGTCGTAACCCCGGTTATCTGAGTAACATGAGTGAGATGTCTCACTATGGGATACGCCCCTCCGCGGATTCCTCAGAAGCACTTATCTCAATACGCCAATCCTGATTGGCCAGTGACCATGACGTAAGCGTCACCTGCTACTATAAGTAGCAAGCGTCCCCACGCACGCACTATTCAAGATAAACACCTCTTCTCGCTTCGCCCAGCAAGAAGGGTTGTCTGGTGAGACATCTCACTCATGTTACTCAGAGAACCGGGGTTACGACAGTAACCTAAAGTTCTCTTTCTTAACATTCGTTTCGATGTCTCACTATGGGATATGGAGACTCCCGTATTGCCAGACAGCTTATCCAGTTCTCCGTCCGATTCACATACTCCTTGAGCGCGCGAATCGGACACAGCTTGTGCGCCCGCTCCTCCTCAGGAGAGGAGAAGGGTGGTGGGTAGAAAGCTGTGAGGATAATAGGAGAAAAGGAGCCCACCACCTTAGGCACAAAGGCAGGGTTGGGCTTCAAGGACACCTTCATGTCACCTGGTGCAAACTGGGTGCAGGATGGGTGCACAGAGAGAGCCTGTAAGTCACTAACTCGCTTTGCAGATACCAAAGCCAGGAGTAGCACCACCTTAAGAGACAGGATCTTAAGGTCCAGGCCGTCCATAGGCTCAAATGGAGGCCCGGAGACGGCCGACAGCACCAAGGACAGATCCCATGAGGGCACCAGGGGTCGAGACACAGGTAGAAGCCTGCGCGCACCCCTCATGAAGCTACACGCCAGGGGGTGTTGACCTGCCAATTTCTTCCCAAAACCCAAGTGACGGGCGGAAATGGCTGCTAGGTACACTTTAATGGTGGAGAAAGCCTTCTTCCTATCCAACAAGTCTTGCAGGAAAGACAGAATGACGTTCACAGGGCATTGGAAGGGTGAGATCTCCCTGCCCTGACACCAGGCTTCAAACACCCTCCATTTAGTCATATAGGGACCTAGTGGAGGGGGCCCTAGCATTCTGAATGGTTCGAATGATGGCCTGGAGCAGCTCTGCTGACCCTAGCCCGCACTCCTCAGGGGCCAGGCCCACAGGGCCAGCCGTTCTGGATGAGGGTGGAAGATTGAGCCTCCCGCTTGGGACACCAGGTCCCTGCGAAGCGGCAGATTTCATGGTTGGCCCTCCAGGAGCTGGAAAATGTCCGCCACCCAATGCATGGCCGGCCAGTATGGGGCCACCAGAATGAGAGTGTGGCGCTGGGTTCGTACCCTCAGCAAGGTGGGTGGTATCAGGGCCACTGGGGGAAAAGCGTAAAGCAGTCCCCGTGGCCAGTCGTGCGCCAGCACGTCCACGCCTAGTGGAGCATCTCGGCCGCGCATGGAGAAAAACAGTGGACACTGAGCATTCTCCTTGGAGGCAAAAAGATCCACCACGGCTGTGCCGAACCGGATCCAAATCTGTTCCACCACTGCTGGATGCAGGCTCCAATCCCCATACAGGGGTGTCCCTCTGGACAACAGATCCGCCCCCCGATTCAGAACACCCGGGACGTGGGTGGCTCTGATTGAGAGGAGATGCCTGCTGCACCATAGGATCAGTCTGCGTGCCAGCGTGTGTAACCGTATGGAGCGCAGCCCCCCCTGGTGGTTTATATAAGCCACAGTCGTGGTGTTGTCTGTTCTCACTAGGACATGATGGCCGGAGAGAAAAGGCAGGAAGCGCCTCAGGTCCAGAAAGACCGCGAGGAGTTCCAGATAATTTATGTGTGTCCCCCAGAGCTCTCTGCTCCACACACCCCTGACAGAGTGACCCTCCAAGAGCCCCCCCCCCCCCCCCCAACCTGACAGGCTCGCATCTGTCGTGACCACTTTCCTCACGAGAACCAACCCCAAAGGCACCCCCTGTGCCAAGAGGGAGGGGTGACGCCAACAGCGGCGCGCCGCAACGCACGCTGCAGAGACCGTCACCCTGCGCGCTCTGTGGCGCACTGGAGAGAGACCCAGAGAAGCCACCCAGCGTTGAAAATCTAAGCCACCCAGCGTTGAAAATCTCTCATGTGTAGACGGCCGAGTAGTACCACTGAAATAGCCGACGCCATGAGACCCAAAAGCCTGAGGCATAACGCAAACCGCACCGAACTGTGTAGGCGGAAGCGCGCCAGGCAGAACGAGAGCGCGTTCACGTGCGGTGCCGAGAGACGGGCCGTGAACGCCCCTGAGTCCAGATTCAGACCTAGAAAGGTTATTTTCTGGGAGGGGAGTAAAGCGCTTTTCTGCCAGTTTATTCTGAAACCCAGACCACACAAGTGATGGATCACAACCAGCGTGTTTGACGCTGTCTCCTCTCTGGACCGTGCCAGCAGGAGCCAGTCGTCTAAATACGTGGCCAGCCGAATGCCCCTCCCTCTCAGAGGGGCGATCGCCGCCTCCGTACACCTGACAAACACCCTCGGGCTCAGCGAGAGGCCGAATGGGAGCACGGTGTATTCGTAACACACTCCCTGAAAGGCAAACCTCAGAAATTTCCTGTGTGGAGGGTACACGGGAATATGAAAGTATGCGTCCCTCAGGTCGATTGAGGTGAACCAGTCATTCTGGTGAATCAGACGCAAAAGGGATGAGAGCGTGAGCATTTTGAATCTGTACTTTCTGAGGCATCGGTTCAGGGCCCTCAGATCCAGGATCGGGTGAATCCCGGTCCCTCCCCGTTTCGGGACCAGGAAGTACCTGGAGTAGAAACCGCTCTGAGACCGATCGGGAGGCACAATGCATATCGCTCCCTTCTCCAGCAGGGAGGAGATTTCTCCCTGAATGATGTGAGCTGACGTCCCCTGGGCGTGGGAGAACACTACGCCGGAGAATCGAGGAGGAGCTGAGGCGAATTGGAGCCTGTAACCTCTCGAAATAGTTCTTATCACCCAATGTGAAGCAGAAACCGCTGTCCATTCCTCCATGTGAGTGGAGAGCGGTGACACAGCCGTGACACACAGAGTAGCAGCTTCCTCCAGAGGTTGTGGGGCAGCGGTGCTCGTGGCAACCACCGCGCATGCGCGAGGGCTTTGTGCTTTGGCGGCCCTGGTGTACAGGGACGACCCGTGGCTGGCTGGAAAGTCCGCCAGGGGCCGCCCCCGCCTGGAACGGCTCATGGGTAACATTTTTATTGATTTTTGCTGCGCCCTTGACATTTTGTCTGGATGCGGCAGCGAACTTTTTAATGCTCCTTGAGCGTGACATGTTTGTAAAAAACAATGTGAGTGCTTGTGACGTGTGTTTTGAGCCGGCACAGCCGGCTGCACGTCCTGGCCCCACCCTGGACCGCTCGGGGACTCTGCCGGAGGGGTTCCGTGAGGGGGGAGAAAGCACCATGGCAACGTCGAACAGGAGGAGCTGGCGAAGAGGAACTGCCAGCTGCAGCGTCGGGAGGGAAAGAACTCCGTCAGGCTGCCCTCTTCTTCTTCCTCACCTGCTGACCGCCGGGTCGGGTAGGTTGTCCCGACGGCGGAGCGGCTTGGTTGCCGGACCTCTGAGGCCAAACTGGTCGAGGCGCTGAGCCCGAAGGAGCTGGCTGGACTGCCGGAGGCTTCGGGCGCTTTGGGATCCGGAACTGAGGCTGGGCTCTGGCAGCTGCCCGAGGAAGAGTCGGCCGAGCCGGCAGCGCCGGTGAGGGCTTACGGGGAAGGCAGAGTTGAAGGGCTTCATCCTCCTTCTTTTTGGCCTCACACTGTTGCTGCATTGATGCCAGGGCAGAGCCGAAAATGCCTTCAGGCACGATTGGCATATCCAAAATGTCCTCCTTCTCTCTATCAGAGAGGTTGGTGAGGTTCAGCCATCGTGCACGTTCTTGAAGCACCATCATGCCCATAGCTTTAGCCGTAGCCTGGACAGCGCAGCGCTGCACACGCAGGCAGATGTCGGTCAGTACGGTGATTTCCTCCCACACCTCCGGGTCCGGCTTCGTATTCATGTCCTCACAGAGCTCGGCTTGGTACGCTGAGAGCATGGAGGAGACGTTCAAAGCTCGGACCGAGATGGCGGCAGCCTTGTACGCCCTCTCATTCAGCGCTGACTGGAAGCGGTCCGCCTTTGCAGGGAGAGCGGGAGGCCTGGAGGAAGTTGCCGAGAGTCGTGGGTGCAGGTGGGCTGCAACCAGCGGTTCCATCGGCAGCATGCAAAGCATGCCAGCCCTCCCCATCCCCTCGAAGTCCAGCGAGGAGGCTCCTTGGACAGGAGACCTGGAGCTGAAAGGGTGTTTGTCCCAGGAGGACCTCACTTCTTGGAGAAGC
Source organism: Nothobranchius furzeri (assembly GCF_043380555.1). Taxonomy (NCBI): domain Eukaryota; kingdom Metazoa; phylum Chordata; class Actinopteri; order Cyprinodontiformes; family Nothobranchiidae; genus Nothobranchius; species Nothobranchius furzeri. The sequence continues at coordinate 16,107,826 of NC_091742.1, forward strand.
TCCGGGAAGGTGGGAAGGAGGGGCTTTGCCGCCCTTGTGGCCTGAGGCAGCTTCTTACTCTCGTAGCGGGATCTGACAGCCTCAGTGACCACGGTGGGCCAAGGGATGTTGAGCCTGGTCGCAGCGCGTCGGCAGACTGACTGCATGTCCAGGTGGGCGGCCGGAGAAGCCGCTCCATCCCTGGGAGAGGACGGAAAGCTAGGCATGGAGGCCTGAGCGATGGGGGGAAAAACGTCGTCATCCTCGTCCTCCTCTGAAATGAGGAGTTCCGAGGTGTCCTCGTCGTCTCCGTAGTCCAACTCCAACACATCCTCGACGGGGTGGCTCGGACCGGCCGGTTCGAGCTGTGAGCCCCAGCTGAGTTCGGCACACGGTTCCGGCTCCGGGAGGGCATGTTCGCTGGCGTCCCCAGGCGGTGGCCCAGGGGCCGGCAGGCAAGGGTCCTTCCCCGACAGGCTAGCTTGGCGCGCTAGCCGCCGGCGAAAGCTCTTCAGGGTGAAGCAAGCACAGCTCTCACATGACCCGGGGACTTCCAATGCCAGCTGGGCGTGTTCCAGCCCGAGGCAGCTCGAGCAGACCTTGTGCGGGTCTTTGCTTGAGATTTTGTTTCCACAGGTACAGAGGCGAGCTCCTGCGCCATCGACTCCTCTGGTGGGAGGAGCGGCTTCCATGTTGGCTAACTGGTGTGTTAGCAGAGAACGAACAGGTGCACTGGAGTGTGAAGCTGCTCGTTATGCCCCGAGCCTATGGTGAAGGTCAGGACAGAAGGACGGTAAGTTAACGTTCGGCGACGGAGAGAATATTAGAAGGCTCCGTCTGTGAACAGTTGAGCTAACTTACCTCAGAGATAAGCGACCACCGAAGCGAGAAGAGGTGATTGAATAGTGCGTGCGTGGGGACGCTTGCTACTTATAGTAGCAGGTGACGCGTACGTCACGGTCACTGGCCAATCAGGATTGACGTATTGAGATAAGTGCTTCTGAGGTATCTGCGGAGGGGCGTATCCCATAGTGAGACATCGAAACGAATGTTAAGAAAGAGAACAAACATTTCAAGTTATTTTAAAGGCCGCTGGGACATGGATGTGCAGCCTTTTTTCCTTTGGGAACCTTTTAAAGTGTGTTTTTTTTTTCTTTCTTGTTCCAGTGGAGCTGAAATCTTCCCAATAGTTTTAATATCCCTCTGTTGATAAAACCAAGTTGGATTTTCTGTCCTGAAAGACAGAAGCAGCATTGAAACCTCATTCAGACTTTATTGAACAGGAAAGAACTCGGACTCTCCGATCAATCCGACTCCTCCTTGAAGCAGTGAGCTGTCAGCTGTGAGTGAACGCTGGAGCAGGTGGAGGAGTGAATCCCAGACATCCATCCTCATCATCTCCATCATACTGCTCCTCCCTGCCACCTCAGAGTGACATCAGAGATCAGAATATCCTGGAAAGCACAGATCGATTCCAACTGGATTAAACTGGTACTGCAGATTTCTGTTTTTTTAATGAAACTCGTGGGAAAAGATTTTAAATGTAGAAAAGTAAAGATGAGAACTACCGTGTGTTTATAAATGTCTGATGCTTGGTTTTGGAAACAATGAAGTCTGGTATTCCCTCATGTATCATCTCCACGTTGGTCAGGATAAACAGAAACATTCAAGCTTTGCCATCCACGCAGGTCTGTGGACAACACGCCCCACCACAGAAGCTCCAGGAGGGGGGGTTCTTGTGAGTTTGGTGAATACTGTAGCTGCAGAACCAGCCCAAACCATCAGCCCTCCACCTCCATGCTGATAGTGTCAGGGTTAGTGCTGCAGTGGATTATGGGTATAAGGGGAAGATAGTTTCACTGATGTCATTTTTAGACTTTTATGCTTATTTACTTTTATGAAGCTGCTCTTCAGGTCTTTGTGGTCTAATGACGTCCATCCACCTCAATCATTCTTTAAAGATTAATAAAAGTCTTTTCATCAGAATTTATCTCTGCAGAACATATCCAGAAGGGGTTAAAGTTATTTCTGGGGTGAAGATGATCCAAATTAGATTTTGTTGAAGAGAACCTGAAGGACACTGCAGGTCTGAAGGAAGAGGAGGTAGATGTTTGTCTTCTGATTGCTGTTTTAATCAAATTTAATCAGAACGCAACAGATCCAGGATCCAGGTTTAGTCAGCCAAATGTCTAAAACCAGTTCGTCATCATGCTTCATAGCAGTAAAGGGATTAATTCATGACCTCAGGCACAGGCGATGCTGCAGGTTGAACAGGTTTAAGCTCCGTTCCTCACCTGACCGCTCACCAGTAACAAACCAGCATCCAGCGTGTGGTTTTGTCATCAGACATCAGACTGCTGCTCCGGCCTGAAGGTGGGTCAGGTACATCTGTATTACTTTACAACATTTGAATTACAGTTGTATCAGCAGTTGTTTTATTAATTGGCAGTTGTTCTGTAAACGTTTGAGACCAAGCTCGAAATCTTCAAGGGCCTCAAAATGCTAAAGAACTTAGTATTTTTGGAAAGAAGCGATAATTTGGTGTTTTTGGAATAAACCCTGGGTGCATGCATGTAGCTGGACCTGGTTTCTAGTTTCTGTGTCCGATAAACAAATGTTTTCAGGTTCTGCGGGTCGGATGTTTGCTGGATTTAGTCACGTTTTATGAAGGAAGCTAACTAGTGAGAGAGGGTTTGTGTTCCCACGTACCGTTAACTAGAATAAAACTACAAAAGGTTAATGAATGACTTTGGATTGGAATGAAACTGTTATATTTATTCTTGTCTTTAATCTACAGAAACAGTCAACAAACTGAAGTTTTATTTGTGTCTTTAGCTTCTCTCTGACATTAAAGGGCTTCCAGGCCCGAGGAGGACCTCTGTTGTCCCGTCTGCCAGGAGGTCTTCAGAGATCCTGTTGTCCTGCCATGCAGCCATCAAAGAGTCTGTCTGACAAACTGGTGGAGAGACAAACAAACCCAGGAATGTCCCATTTGTAAGACTGAGTGTCCCGCTGATCCAACACGAAACCTGGCACTGAAGAACCTGTGTGAGTTGTTCTTAAAGGAGAAACATCAGAGAGCTCCACCAACTTTCTGCAACCTGCACACTGTCTGGACCATTAGGAATTTGTGTGTGGGATCTGCAGAGACTCAGAAAAACACACGAACCACTGGTTCAGACCGTCGATGAAGCTGCTCAGGACCACAGGCAGAATCTGCAGAATTCCCTGGAACCAATAGAGGAGAAACTGGAGATGAAGCAGAGGATTAAAGATGGAGGTCCAGATCCAACTCACAGAGAACCAGGTCAAGCAACAGTTTAAGAAGCTTCACCAGTTTCTAGCAAAGGAAGAGGAGGCCAGGCTGGCTGCATTGAGGGAGGAAGAGGAGCAGAAGAGTGGGATGATGGAGGAGAAGCTAGAAGCTCTGGCAGACGTTCTTTCAGACACAATCAGAGCCACCGAGGAGGAGCAGGAAGCTGAAGACTTCTCATTCCTGAACAATTACAAGGCTGCAATAGAAAGAGTCCAGTGCTGCCCCCTGCTGGATGGTCCACAGCCGACCTCAGGAGTTCTGATAGCCTTCAACATCTAGAACAGCATGAAGCACCTGGTCTCCTACAGTCCCATCATTCTGGACCCAAACACTGCAAGTCCAAGACTCCTCTTGTCTGATTATCTAACCAGCATTAGAGCTGGAGATGAACAACAGTTTCCTGATGGTCCAGAGAGGTTCGACACATGTTCTGTTCTGAGTTCTGAGGGCTTCAGCTCCAGGAACCACAGCTGGAATGTTGAGGTTGGAGCAAAGGAAGGAGTCTGAAAGAGTCAGTCCAGAGGAAGGGATTCATCGAGTCTGGATTCTGGGGCATCAAGTTTCTTTAGGGTAAATATTCAGCAGCATCACCAGGAGCGTCATCCTCACTTGTCTCGGTCCAGGAGAAGATCCGAGGGAATCTTGACTGGATCATGGGTCATTCTCTGATGCTGTTACAAGACACACCTTCACACAGAAGATGTTCCCGTACTTCTACACCAGCGATGGAGGAGATCTCAGTGAGACAAACGCAGCTCGGAGGTTTTTCACGTAAAAGTTCCTGAATGTTAACAGAAACCTGAGATGTTTGTTCTGCTTCACAAATAAAGGTTCAGGTGTGCCTTTGTTACCGTTGCCATGAGACCTGAGACATCAGTGTGTCCTTTTGAAGATCATACATAGAGAACCTCACAGTCTCCTCTACTGATCTGGTCGAGAGTGCTTTGTTTTGGGGGAGGGGCCAGACCATGAAGGGATTTATAAACAATGCAAGCATATTTAAAACTTCTGAAGTTTTCTAAACTCTAAAGGTAATTTTTCTCAACAATAATGAGATGAGAATGTATTTCTTTTTCTCAAAAACCTCAAAGGCAAAAAAATGAATGTGCATTAAGTATAACAGTTCAGCAAAGCTCCCTAGACCAGTTAAAACTGGGGATCTGGGCGGGGCCTGGGGGTCGGGTCCTGACATGTATGCTGCCGGGAAGAAGGCAGGAACATGCAGCAGTGCCTGGCCCGGGCTCGGGGGCCTTGGGTAGACCTTGGCTCCTCTGCTGTTCCATCACAGGGAAGGGGGATGTCCAGGAGGGGGAGGACCCACCTTACCTGGATGTCCCATGTCTTATATATTCTGGAAGTTGTGCAAATGCAGGGATGGGCATAGATGTTCTGCTGGGATGGGGCTGGGTTGGTGCCCTCGGACTCCGTGAGGCTCTGCAATGCTGCTGCTTTGGGCCCTGGCAGGATGGGCTGGGGTCTCCATGACCTGGGTGGCAGTTTGACAACAGAGGTGCCTATTGGGGCCAGTGAGGGAGCTGGCTCCCTGGAGGGCTGAGCCCAACCAGCCATTCCTCCCCATCCCCGCATATTTTTCTCCTCCTGCTCCCTCACATCATCACACAAACATACACATAGGACCTTGGAGGGTGGACAAGTCAGGGAGTGTGGGTATGGACTCCATTTCCGCATTCCTGTGGCAACCTGCCCCCCAATTTTATTTGCACCTTATACACTTCCACTGATGACATTCCACACAAACACACACTTAGGGCCTTGGGAGTGAGCACATTCAACGGCATTTGGCAGGGGGTATCTCAGCCTCCTCCCGGGTGCTGGTGCCCACTTCCAATTTTAAACCGCACTTAGACACTGATGGCTGAGGGTGTAAGTGGGGTGGTGCGTTGGCATCAGCTGGCATAGGCCGGATGATGCCCGCACTGCCCGCTCACCACAGCCATGGAAGACACCTCATGATCACACAACACTATATTGGAGCAGGCGGAGGGAGACTAGGGCCGGGGACACACTGGCCGCGGAAGCGCCGCGAAGCGCCGCGAAAATGGGACCGCCTTCATTCGGCGCCCTTGTTAAGCTATTCTATAGACCACATGGGCCGCCGAAGCGCCGCGAATCGCCTCGCGCCGGCGCGCGCCGGCGCTCCAGCCCGCACCGTGCAGCGATCATTTCGGCGTTGGCTCTATTTTTTTCGCGAGCCGCGGGTGAATCGCGTCAATTCTGGCAGGAAGTCAAACGTAGACATAAGAGGCAGGCCGGTAAAATTAACAAAATAAAGCATTTCAAAATAAAATTCCGCAATAGTCAAATGTGTTCGTAAACAGACACTGCAGAAAAACCACACGAACACACACATACACACACATCGAACTTGTGTGCGTGTGTGACCATGTGAAGGGGGGAGTGGTTTTGGGTGTCTTTTCACCGGAGCAAACAGGACAGAGAGGCAGAAAGTCTGAGGCAAGCAGATGGATGACTTTAAATTAATTATGGAAGTTGAGAAACACAAGGAGCTGTACGACCCCCGAAAAACATGATTGTTTACGTACCCATGTCGGAAGAAACTGCTAGGATACAGCTGCAGAATTGGAGCGGGTTCCAAGAGATTCAACTGGCAGAAACAACTCATACCATAGGTTCACACACACACACGCGCGCGCACGCGCACAAACACTCAAACGTAGGAAAAGAGCTGAGAAAAGGCAGAGAGGAAATGGAGGACACCAAGTGTTTAAAAGAAAAACTACAGCTGAGCCGAGGCGCGCCTCGACTGGGGCGCGTCTGATCTGAACTGAGGAGCGGCGAGCAGCGGCCGAATTTCGTGAGCGATTCGCTTCTCGGCGCTTCGCGGCGCTTCCGCGGCCGGTGTGTCCCCGGCGTAGGGGTCTTAGCGCACCTCTGTTGTTGCTTGGCTTCCTGGGGCTGGAGGCTAGGAGGGAGATCTGGCCCTCTGGTTGGGGTCTGGGGTGGTGGGTTGCTGTGCTCAGCGTTGGGCGGGGGAGCCTGCTCATCAGCACCCCAGCAGAAAGGGTCAAACTCTGGTTACCGGTGATGGTTGTACCCAATGTGCAGCAGTACCGGGACCAGAGTGAATAGGGTGTGTATGGGGAGCATGAGTGGGTGTCCGGCGTGCATGTTTGTAAGTCTTGGGTTGTATGTGCTTATGTGAGCATGAGGTAGGGAGTGTGTGACTGTGTTTGTGTATGACTGTATATGTCAGGTGGAGCCTTTGACTCCTCCCCTCTCCTGGAACTTCTTTTGATGATAAAGATCTTCGTCCCCCCCTCCTCCTGCCACACCTGGTGTGAGGGGTTGTGCCTTGGTCTGCCTGAGTGTTTGTGGCAACCGGGTCAGGGGGTTTAAGATTTTTGGCATCTGCCTGATCAATCCCGGTGGCTGCCTGGTGGGGTCTGGGTCCCTGGGCTCTGCTGGGTCCCCGGCGGGGGTGGTCGCCCCATGGTCCCGGGTTGCTGGGTCCCGGGCTCGGCCGGCTGGGGGTGGGAGGCTGCGGGCGGGCCTGTGGGCTTGCCTCTGATGTCTCCCGGGACTCTGCCGGCTGCTGGTTGTGGCCCCCCAGGGCGATCCTCTGTGACTCTCGAGGGGGGCGGGGGCCTTTCTGGTTGCAGTCTCCTTGGGGTTCCTGTGTTCTGGGGCAGCGCCTGGATCTCTGGGACTTGGAGCTCCCCCCGTCTCCTGCGCATCTTTGGGGGGCGGATCTGTGGTCCCTCACACGCTCTATTGGACGCTCCTATAGAGAAACCTTAAATAAACAAGCGCGTGTACACACACGGGTGCTCACATGGTGCTCTCATAAGTATGGGCTTGGGCACGTTAAACACAGGTCTTAAGACTATGGTGGGCACTTAATGCACTGTGATTTATTATCGCGATTCTTCAGTTAAGCAATGTTGATTATATATTTTTTCATCAAGTTGACGCAGTGATAGCTTGATCTTGTTGTATTGTTGTTGTGTCCCTTTTTTTTTGTTCTTTTGCTTTTTTTTTGTCTTTTTCTGCTGGTCTAGAAGCAGACTCTTGTTCATTATTGTTTATTTTTGTGGAACCCCCCCCCCCCCCCCTCTCTCTCTCTCCCCACCTTTTCTTTTCCTTTCTCTTTCACCTCTGTCTCTGTGTCTGGTCGGAATTACAATGCATTCAAAAACAATGGCAACAAAGTTTTAAGTGTCAGGTGTGACATTAAAAGCAGACGCTTTGATGCTCCACCTGAGAGTAAATCTGTAAGGCTTGTTACCAGCATTCAGACATCAATTCTGTTTACTTCACAGCCAGACAGGACACGGTAAAAAAAAACAGCAGCAAAAAGCAGCTGAAGACTCACGTGTTCAAGCTGGCTTTTGTATGACCTTCTTCAACCCCTCTCTCTTTATTCTGCTCCACCAATTCCACCTTCCTCAGGATCCACTGATTTCCCTCTTTCCTATTCACTCTCTCTTTTTCTTAACAAATTTTTAATCACAATTGTCTTATTTTTTGATCATTTTGAATATATTTGTAATCATTTTCTAAATTATTTTTTATATTTTTCTGTTTTTTGTTTTTGTGAAGCGCCTCGTGATTTTTATCTTGAGAGGCGCTATAGAAATGATATTTTCTTCTTCTTCTCTGTGTGTGTGAGTGTGTGAGTGTGTTTGTGTGTTTGTGTGTGTGTGTGTGTGTGTGTGTGTGTGTGTGTGTGTGTGTGTGTGTGTGTGTGTTTGTGTGTGTGTGTGTGTGTGTGTGTGTGTGTGTGTGTGTGTGTGTGTGTGTGTGTGTGTGTGTGTGTGTGTGTGTGTGTGTGTGTGTGTGTGGGTGCATGCGTGTGTGTGTGTGCGTGGCCGTGTGTCCAGGACCTCCTCGGACTGACTCCTCTCTGCAGTTTTCATTTGCTTGCCATTATGCTAATGAACCTGCCTCTCTGTCTCAGGAGGATTCTCTCCAACACGGTTTTACTCCAGCGAGGGTCGTTGGGAATGTGATTCAGGAGTCTCGGGGGAAATAAGCTGCTGAGGCGTCGCTCCAGGCAAACTAATATCCTCAGCCTGTTAGATGGAGCAATAATCTGCACCGAGCTGAGGGACGACACCCCCAGAGGCTCAGAGCGACACCGTGGGAGACTCGGCTGGTGTTTAGGAGGCCTCGGTCACACAGATGGTGACCAGAGAGCCTTTAACACTCGAGTGGATTTCAGTCAGGAACACGTCCGTTAAAAACCTTGTGTACACCTTGATCCTCACATAGATTCAGTTTTTTAAACATGTTGGACCTCTTCTGGACTCCAAGGGTCTCATTTATCAAGCTTGCTTGTGCACAAAACAGGGTCGGAAAACTGCGTAAGCAACTTTCCACGCAAACTTTGGGATTTATGAAAGAAAACTTATCATAAAAATGTGCGCAACTTTAAGTTTTAAGGACCTGGCTTACGCACATTTTGGACATGGAGAGCACCTGCAGTGCTGCTGCTGAGAAGATACATTTATGAAATCCTGCAGCATTATCACTTGTACTGCTTCGTTTTCACGCACCCCCCACACACGCACACACACACACACACACACACACACACACACACACACACACACACACACACACACACACACACACAGAGCCTGAAGAGCAGAATACGGAATGTAGAATATCAGCAGGGGGACAGATTGAGACAGAATGCCATGCGTCTGTGACAGTGTGTGTCCTGTCACTGTGACCTGATTGATAATGCGCCCTGGCTACATGGTCATGGGATATCTCTGTTTGGCTGACTGGTTAGCGTGCGTGATTTTCACCCTGGAGTCTGGGGACGGACCTTTTTTTTTTTATATCCACCACAGATCTCTCTGAAGAACTCAGCATTGACGGCTTCAGCAACGCTGTGCCACTCCGTGGATTTTCTCTTATTTGTTTTGCAAAAGCACTTCCTTTCATTTCTCCACCTCACCCACTGGTACCTCAACTTCTGCTTCTGTGAAATAGCGCTTCCTTGATCTGCCTTGATCTACGGTCGCCATGTCATTGGCGGAGCGCTGCAACAGCCTGCTTATGTATATGCATGAGATCCACAAGGCACTTTGCATTGAGTATTTATGACAGTAAGTGGGCGTGGTGAGGGCGGGATGTGACTAAAAAGCAGCTGAGAACCTTTCTAGATCGTTTCTGATTCATGAAGCGGAGATTGCGTGCAGCTGTGCGTACTCCATGTTTGATAGATCACAAACCTACTTGGCGTAAGTACATTTTTTTGCTGAGCTTAAGTACGCTTTTAGTAAGGATTCTACGCAATGTTTGATAAATGAGACCCCTGGTGTGTCCATATTTATGGGTAGCGTCCTTGTGAGGACACGTCCTGCACAGTCCACATAGGTCGGGTCCGTTATCGACTGCTAAGACCAGAAAACCCTAACTACACAACCAATGTAAGGTTTTAATTTTGGACCTGTAGAAATTAAATAAAAAAATTTTACACGACAAAGTCTTCCGTTCTGTCTGCAGTGACTCCTGGGACGGCCTTCGCCTCCAAGGATGCGCCAGGGTTGTTGTTGAAATTTGTGGAAAATAAAGATTTGCTTGTTGGCTGGATTTTGAGGAACTTGGAATTGTGACAGCCTTGTTGCTTTGCTGTGACGTAATCTCCCTTAAGATGAAAGTTTGGAAAATATGCAGTGCCTTTCAGTTAGGCTAGCTTAAACTCTCCATGATTGGGTTTATTTAAATCCAAACCTGTTGTTACAAACTGCTGAAATATTAGCCAGCACCTGTAGATTTCAAACATCCCATAAACTGTTCACTTGTCCTCTTGAACAGAGACATGAATGCACCTTTTCCTGGAGGCAGTGAAGCGTTATTTACAGACTTTGGAGTCATTTGTTGTTCTGAAGCAAACAGATGAGCGTGTGTCGCGCTGCTTTCTGCTCTGCAGGAGCTAAATGGTGTTCTGAAGGGAATTCTCATTACGTTTAAAAGCCTTTTTTCATTATGCTGCTCTCTCTGCTGTCACTCCCTCCCCCAGCAGACAGAAAAATCCAGAATCTGATCGTCTAAGGGCTCATTTGCATAACAGCTCATCTGTGCTCAAGGTCTCCTCAGACCCAGGTTTTTGTTTTCACCAACCAGAGTAGCTCAAAGACCAGATCCTCAACATAAACCTCATTTATACCAAAAGCGTTACAAGCTCGGTTTGAGTCTATTTGGTGAGATTAATACAATCATCCAGGGGGAGCTCAGAGTAGAGCTGCTGCTCCTCCTCATCAGAATTAAGCCTGAGTCATGCTTCTCCGTCTGCGTCAGTGCGGAGACAAGCAATGCCATTATCCGTCCTTGATTAGGGCCCCGGCAGGCACGCAAGTACGTACGGAGTAGAGTCCACTTTTTTGATCATCCGTCCATCGAGACGGAGAACACAAGCTTGTGATTGGTCAGGACGCCGCTGTTGTCTATACCGCCGCCATTGCACCCTCAAAAACATAAAGAGAGCCGAGTAAAACTAGCGGCAGACACGGAGAAGCTTGAATACCTCGCGAAAAACTCTAAAATATGAACGTTTAATCCCCCCGTGACTGGAGGAGTGAAAAGATACGCAGCAAGCGTTTTATTTGTGGACGGAAATGACAGGAAATGTGGGTTTAGAGGTGGCGAGCCCATGAAGAGGTGGAGGAGGATAAGAGACAAATTTGGCCGTGTTAAAAACTCTCTTATACAAAAGACACAATATAAACACACTATCTTGGACCGATACATGACAGGATACCACAGAACAGCGCTACGCCCTCTGGTGTCCTGGCGGGGAATTGCTTTGCAACACTCCCCAGGAGACGGAGACGTATGAGAGCAAAATGCTTCCGTCAATGCGTGCGTGTCTGTTCCAGGCAATGGGAGGATTGAATCTGTCTGAAGCCACCAGAGGCGAGGGGGCGGAGTCACATGTTGCTCCAAGGATTTCCGACTCACTGCTCACAGCTTTTTCCAGGTCTCATCTTTTCAATTTGATTAAAATCCACGGAATGACCAGAATGCTCAACAAAAGACAAAATAACTAACGCTTTATCCTGGACTGTTAATAATTAGAATTTATCAGGTCCTGCTCCAGGTGGAGGAGTTTAAGTATCTCGGGGTCTTGTTCACGAGTGAGGGAAAATTGGTGCTGCGTCTGCAGTGATGAGGGCGTTGTACCGGTCTGTCGTGGTGAAGAGAGAGCTGAGCCAGAAGGTGAAGCTCTCGATTTACCGGTCGATCTACGTTCCTACCCTCACCTATGGTCATGAGCTTTGGGTAGTGACCGAAAGAACAAGATGGCGGATACAAGCGGCTGAAATTAGTTTTCTCCACAGGGTGGCTGGGCTCTCCCTTAGAGATAGGGTGAGAAGCTTGGTCATCCGGGAGGGGCTCGAAGTAGATCTGCTGCTCCTCCACATCGAGAGGAGCCAGTTGAGGTGGCTCGGGCATCTGGTCAGATGAAAATGGTTGATTCCAGGTACACTAAAGACAAATCAGTGATATTTTTGTTTCTGTTTCAAGGTTCGTGAATTCATCTTAAGATAAAACAAATAAATAGATTCTGTGTGTGTGTGTGTGTGTGTGTGTGTGTGTGTGTGTGTGTGTGTGTGTGTGTGTGTGTGTGTGTGTGTGTGTGTGTGTGTGTGTGTGTGTGTGTGTGTGTGTGTGTGTGTGTGTGAAGGGGGTTGTGCTGAAGGTTAAAGAGCAGCACATGATGGACATGATCTCATTAGAAAGGCTTTAATTTTCTCTCTGTGCTTCATCTTTATTAACATCGGAGCGGTCGATCATCAGCCCTCAAAGACAGAATTCAGAGGAGGAAATCAGGTCATCTCACTCAGTCTGAGGTCTGAAGGAACTCAGCAGGCTCCGGGCTGAGCCCAGGTCCAGCTCAGGACAGCTTGAGCGTGTGGAATAAAGAACAAGCTGAGAGACTAAAGACTTGGTAAACATCCTCCTGTCAGTCACAAATGATGGCAATCATGGCGAGCTTGTGAGGAGTACAAGGTACCACCAGGCGGGAACCATCATGAAAGCACCTGGTAGCACATGATGGCGTAGCCTAGCCTGCCAGACTCCTCCTCTATTTAATTCTTCACAGAGGAAAAAGTCTGGTAAATCACAGGCAGAGAGGCACTTGAGGGCGGGACTAGGTAGCTCAAAAATAATCAATCAGAAAAAAGAAGGAAATGCCGACTGTACCACTGTAGTTTTCTAGCTGTAGTTAAAAAAAGGCGTCTGGCAACGGCGCAAACATCTTTCTTTAGAAACAAGTCTTTTGGCGCTTCTACTTGTTGTTTTAAATACGTGTCCGAGTCATTTAGACCAGAGGAAAGAGAGGCAGCGAACTCCGCTTCAGTCACCATGTTTTTGACCAACTTGGTGTTATGTGTGACGTACGATACTCAGCGCTGATTGGCTCAGTTAGAATTATCAAGGGGCGGGGTTTTTTGAATAGGAGAGTTACCAAACCCTTTCTCTGTGCAGAATTAAACAGAGGAGGAGTCTGGCAGGCCAGGCTAATGATGGCGTGGGTGTGTCAGCAGCCCAAAGGAAGTAAAGTACCAAAGTGTTTGTATTCTGTTTGTGAAGAACATCTAAAAGGTCAGAGGCAGCCGGTGAGATGAACTCATACTGTGAAGACGTTTCTGCTACTGCTGTGGAGCTGACCCAGCAGGGCGTGGCCCAGATGGTTCGTTGTCTGAAAGGCTGTTTGACCCATGTTTACTGTGAAGTCCTTCACTTAGTTTAGTTAGCTGGGTTGTTTGGGATTGTTTGTTTATTGATTAAGATACTGAGACATGTTCGGATTGATTACTTGGACAAGATGTAGCATTAGCTAACCGTGACTACAGGAACGACGACTGCTCGACTTGTCTGTGATTTGTGGTGTGTTAGGGGTTACGTCATGGTGATCTGGTGGTTTGTCTGCTACACACACTTGTGGATAAAACAAGATTTTACCTGTAGTGTTTGATGATTGTGTTAATGCAGCAGTTTGATCCAACCTGATATCGATCTCCACTGTTAATTTTAAAGGTTTTTACCCACTGCTACCAGCTACTGCTTCTCAAAAACTAATAAATGTTGGAAAAAGAGGACATGGCCAGGTATGTGAATGTAATCCAGTCACAGCGGCTCTGAGAAAATACTTTAAAACGGGTAGTTATTCTGAAACAACCACTTGGGAGTGCCGAGGAATCGTCTGACTCTTCAAGGCTTCATCAAACTGCAGGTTAAAAAAAAACAAAAAGCATAGAAAAGACAGCTTGTCCTGTCCTTATGGGTCTCTGTCTCTTTCCTGATCAGCTTACAGTTGTTCTCTCACAGTTCAATCATCTCATTACGTTTATTCATGACTAAACTGTTACAGATGGCGTGATTTAAAACGTGATCAGAACTCAGGAGTTGAAGCATATCACCAGAGACCTGCTGACCTGTCAGACTCAAACGCACTCGGGCCACATGGCGGGTAATTGCCATAATTTCAGCAGCTCCGCAGAAGTGTCTGACAAGCATGTCCGCTTCACTGCTGAGGCTGCCCAGATGGGGTCAGAGGTCAGATTCAGGCTCAGAGCTGAGTGTGACAGAGGGGCGGAGCTTCATCTGTTCAGGTTGTTTATGAGAAGAAAAGGCCTTGCTGACAGCAGCTGAAGTCTGAAGAGGATACAGAGACGGGCGAGGACCAGCGACGGACAAGAAGACTAAAGGAAATCAATGGGGACAGGGTCGATGGCTGTTTGATTTTTTTAAACAACTAATTTGTGAGGAAGAGGAGAATGGAGACGTCATTGATCCATGCTCGTCTGACCTCTCATCGGTTATTTCACATTATTAATTGGAGAGAAATGCTCGGCTGAGTGATGGAGGAGAGGCAGCGAGCGAGCGAGTTCAGACCTAAACAGATGGATGAGATGAAAAGCAGGAGTAAATGTTTCCTGATCCACCAATCAGAGCTGAGCTACCTGGTGGAGATGAGGAAGAGTGTGTTCAGACTGGTCTTTGTGTGATGTAAACAAGAATGTTACACAGATAACGGGCCTGTGGTTTGAACTGAATGTTCATACTTAGGCTTTCCACCAGATGTTTGGGCAGCATGTTTTAACTCAGCGGCACATCCCTTCCTATCGGGAGGGTCTGTGAGCCAAGACAAAATGCGTTTTCATTTATAAAATGAGCAACAGTAAAGAAACTAAATGTTTAAACTGCTGCCAGTGACTCATAACGCTCCACTTGTGTCCCCACCCTCCCTGACAGGAAGCCTCCAACAAGCAGCTGCTGGTGAAAACTAGGACCGAAGCTCTGATAGTCCCACGGGAGAACGTTGATGGTTCCACTGGGTCTGATGGAGACATGAGGAGGTAAAAACAGCAGTGAGGTAGTGGAACCCAGTGGGAGCTGGACTCTGGACTCTGAGTGGACCTAAGAGGACAGCATCAGTCCTATGGCGTTCAGGCTCAGAAGAAGACTCAAATACCAAAGTTTACTTGGATCAGTGAGTGACATCATCAGCTGGCAGGTAAGCACCATCAAATAAATGAGAACGCCAGTTCAGTCATGGAAAGTCCAAATCACTCTTTAGACTGGAAAGTCTACCTGTACTGTAAAAGCTCCAGAGGGGCGGGGCTGGGAAGTCTACCTGCGCTCCAGAGGGGGTGGGGCTGGGAAGTCTACCTGTGCTCCAGAGGGGGCGGGGCTGGGAAGTCTACCTGTGCTCCAGATGGGACGGGGCTGGGAAGCCTACGTCTGCTTCAGAGGGGGCGGGGCTGGGAAGTCTACCTGTGCTGTAGAGCTCCATAATGTTGACCGCTACCAAAACTCATAGAACAATATTCCTGAATAAATGACATGTTTGATGTATAAATTTACACACATTTTCTTCACAGAAGCAGTTTTTGAAAAGGACAAAATTGTGACAGAATTCCAAATCTATCATTTGTTATTTGTTATGGGCTTCAGATTTTTTATTCCAGCATATATATTCTGCAGCACTTTAAACAGGAGTCCCCTGCTTTTTATGCACACACATTTAATATTCCTGCAGGTTCTCGAAGGACCAGATTCCACGATACTTTAGTTTGTCTGATTGGTTTGATGCTGCTGGACAAGCTCGGAGGCGTCACAGTTTGGATAGTGGGTTTCTCTGATTGGCTGGAGCAGCAGATGTGGGTCGGCCCCACAGACGTAGACGACTGACTCCCCCGTCGGGAGCGATGATGAAGCGGACATGACTGACCGGCTGATCTAGAATCAGGTCTGATGTAGCGTAGCAATGCCTGCGATGTGATCGGAGCTGCAGGAGGACGACGGAGAGGAAACTCATCATGATGCTGATAAAACGATCAGTTCCAAGGTTAACACCAACCTTCTGAGGAGGGAGAAGGAGCTTCCATTTCCCAGAATTCCACCTGGTTGTGATGCACTGGGACTCCTCTTCAGGACTCAAGAGGCACGCCTCGATCCGGCAGGAGTCTGGGAAGTTACCTGAATGAAAATACTGTAAGGTTAGGTACCTTTTAGAGAAGAGAAGCTGCTGATATGTCTTCTTACCTTTGAAATGGTTTGTGTCAACCTCGATGCTGCTGATTATTCCAGGATGACCGAGACGGAATACAGCCCACTCCCAGCCGGGAACCTGCAGGATACCCTGATGATCTGTCTGTATGGAAAAACAACAGTCAGACATTTATTAGCAGCTGCTGTCCATCTCCTAAAGCTCTACTGAACATGATCAATCAATCAATCAAAGCTTTATTTATAAAGCGCCTTCCGCAACCCTGTCAGGAAGCCCAAGGCGCTGCACATGGTACAGTAGAAGTACAAATATAGTGAATAAGTCAAAAATAAAAGCAATTCAAAAATAAAAGCAAATTAAAATACTAAATACAAATTACAAATAAAGGTGAAACATTCTAGTACAGGACAGATGGGTAAAACAAGGGATAGAGTGAACCAATGAAAACTGTGAAAGAAATTCAACGTGAAAGAGGATGATGAAAGATGATGAAAAGGATTCCAGGAGAAACGCCAACAGAAGTCTGGAAACTTCCCTCAGCCACACGTGGACCTGTTGTGGTCCTTCTTTAGGTCTTTGTCAATAATGCTGTAACCCTAACCTTCAGCTCTTTGGGTCGGTCCAGTCTGCGGGCCGTTTCCCACCCATCAGCCATGTTGGCAGCTTGTCCGATTCCTGCGAACTCAACAAGAACCACCAGTTTACCCACATTCAGAAACAGAGCAGCGTTCCAGGGCTGGTTTAACTAGCCAACTGGTTAAAATAACACTATTCACAAATCCAAAATACATAAAAACATGAGCCAAAAGTTTTTGAGTTGATCTCAACCAATCATGTTGCGTGGATGTCCAAAGTGGCCGTCGCTGTATCCGAGACAGACTCCCCCATTGGTTAGAGCCACAAGGTCAACCTGCTGATTGGTGGGAACTGATGACCAATCCCTCAGCCCGACACCGTACACGCGAAGTCTGGCGATGCCTCCGTCTGAAGACACAAATGTATTCAGCTCTATCCAACAGCGTCTCTACACCTTCATCCTGAATGTCCGTGGCTTGTCGGTGTGGATTAGAGCAGCTTTTGTGCATTCTGGTTCAGGGTTCAGGTTCAAATCCCACTGCTGCTGTTTAGGATCCTTTACCTGGGTACATGTTGAGCCGCAGGTGAGTGACTCTCCCGTTGAAGTTGACCTTGAAGTAGTTGTGACAACAGTCTGAATATCCGGGCCTCAGTTGTGACACGCCCACCAACTCAGGCCACGCCTCCGAGCCCAGCTGTCAATCACAGAACAGTCACATGTCAGTCTGTCAGTCAGGCTGCACATTGGCTCAAGTTAGTCCTTTATATCAGAGAAGCAGAGGTCATTGGTTACCATGGTGACAAGCTTGTTGTTTTAGTTACCTTGGCGACAGCAGCCATCTGACCCTCAGTGGCTGCCATACCAGTCCTGTCCTCCCCTGGGGTGAAGGTGGACAGCGGTCCTGATCAGAAACAAGAGTTTCACATTTTCATGAATCTACACTGAAAAGGTTTTCTAATACAGGAAATAAAAATAAAGAGACTCTGAGATTAAAGGTTCAAGGGAGAGAAGGAGGTGTTGAGGAAGATGAGAGGACAGGTCGTACCGAGACAGCCAGCTTGGATGGAGACATGAGGCGAGTGGTTTCCAGTAAAGAAAGACGTGTCCACATCAAACCCAAAGATCCGGCCGGGCACGCCCAGCTGGATGATGCACCAGTCGTGACCTTTTCATAGATAAACAACGAGACATGTTCACGTAGACAGTTTGGTCTTGGGTCAGTTAACAGAGCGATGACCTGCCTTAACCTTCACTTTTATCTCAAATCTGCTGAAGCTCCACAACGTGGACTTGACTTCATGCTTGTACTTTAGAAAACCACTCCGTTGTATTCTCGGGTTTATGTTCATTTATCAGATGCTTTATCCAGAGTAACCAACGTGCATGTGGGGCAACGGTGGTTAGGAGTTCGCACGGACTTCCTGTTTATGTGAACATGGCGTAGGTCGCACCAAACACAGCTCCTGCAGAGTCTTGTTATTATTGAGTATTTCCAGGCACATTTTGACGTTTTTTTTAAATATATCAGCTGTTTTGTGTAGTTCCGAGACAAGACTGTTTTTGCATTTTGCGTTTAGAATGTTGCGTAAGGTTAATAAGAGCGCAAACACCTCTCAGCCGAACTTGCGGCCTGCTGCTAGCACTGCATCCCCGCCTCGTAGTAATACTTCGCCACTGCCTGGGTCGCCCGATAAGCTGCTCGTCGATACGGAGAAGTTCACGAAGGCTGAACTGCTCTTTGAACTTCGTGAAGAAATGTCAACACTGTTTAAAAAGGAACTGACAGCAGCATTTGCTGAGAATCTCACATCTCTCAGGTCTGACATACAGCAACTAAAGACAGACCTTTCCTCAGACATAACGGCCATACGGCAGGATTTCGTTGGCCTCCGAAGTACAGTTACGGAGATGGAGCAGTCTCTCTCTACATGCACGGATGATATTGTCCACCTCCAAGCCAAAGTGGATGCGATGTCGAAGGAATTGGCCAATTTGGAGAATAAATGCGAGGATTTGGAGTCCAGTTCTCGCCGCAATAATATACGCATTGTTGGTGTGTCAGAGGAGAACATCCTGTCTGCTACAGATGTGTCCGTGCTGCTGATGGAGGCATGTCAGCTTGGGAAGGAGCCGCTTGTGGACAGAGCCCACCGAACTTTGGCCCCCAAACCTAACACCGGTGAACGTTCCCGCACTGTGGTGGTGAAGCTGCACTATTATGCGGACTGTGCTAGGATTCTCCAGAAGGCCAGGGAGCTGCAGAGGGTACAGATAAATAATATGACAATCTTTGTGTTCCCCGATCACACCGCTAAGACTGGGCTGGCCCGTGCGGCTTTCAATGAGGTCCGTCGCCAACTTCGCGGCATTCAGGGAGTCCGATTTGGGATCCTCTATCTGGCAAGGCTACGGATCACTTACCAAGGAATGCAGCGCGACTTCGTCTCGCCAGAAGAGGCCAAGGAATATATTAAGACAATAACCATGGGATAAAAACGTAGCAGGACAATGTTTATTTTGTTTGTTCTTTGAAATAGCGAATGATCCAAATCCAAACGTCATGGTGGTAAGTTAAGTTTGTTACTCTGCCAAACACTTGTTTTGTTTTACTTGGATAATAGTAAAATATAATTGTGTTATTTTCTACTTTATTTGTGCCTTTTGATCTATTGAGAAATGACTCTGTTGGAGCTTTAGTTTGACACGGTTCCTTTCGTAGTCTGGAGCATTTTTGTTCAGATTGCTCCGGGTGGGAGCGTGCACTGCCGTCTCCATCGTTTGGGGATGGGGGCTTCTGCTGTGTGGGGGGGAGGCGGGAGGGTGTGTTTGACTTTTTTTTTTGTTGTTGTTGTTCTGAAGCTGTACTTCTGTTGTTGTGGTTTTGGTATGTGTGTCTGTGTGAGTGTTTTTTTTCCCCATTTGCTCTTTTTTGGGGGGTGAAGAAATGAGTATTTTCTTTTTTATCTTTCTGCAATGATCAGCACTTCAGGTCCATCCTTAGGCATTAGTGGTATTAGATTTTTAACTTGGACTGTCAAATGTATGAATAGCCCAATTAAAAGATCTAAAATATTTTCACATCTTAAACGTCTAAGGAGTAATGTTTTTGCAAGAGACCCATTTGCGAAATGGGGATCATCTTAGGCTCAGGTGTCCATGGGTGGGACATACTTTCCACTCAAGGTTTAATTCAAAAGCCAGGGGGTGGCGATCTTAATAAACAGAAGGGTACAGTTTACAGCTTCTGAGATTAAAGCTGACAAAAATGGGAGATATTTGGTTGTTGTAGGTACCATGTTCAATGTACCTGTCCTCTTAGTCAATGTATATGCACCGAATTTTGATGATCCAGGTTTTACAGATGCACTTCTGTGTAGTCTCCCTTCCCTTGATACTCATCTTTTAATATTGGGTGGGGACTTGAACTGTGTTATTGATTCTGCCTTAGATCGCTCGAATCCTCGGACCCTGACCCAATCCTCTATGTCCAAGTCTATTTCAGAGTTTATGTTTCAGAATGGTTTTGTAGATTCCCGGAGGTTTTCTAACCCAACTACCAGAGCATACTCTTTCTTTTCTCAGGTACATCAGTCCTTTTCACGTATTGATTATTTTTTTGTGGACGGCTCCCTTATTCCAAAAGTACTGTCATCTACATGTCATCCAATTGTCATTTCCGATCACGCACCACTTAGCGTTGACATCAAGCTCATAGCCCAGTCCTATTTTTCCTCACCCTGGAGATTTAACTCTTTGTTGCTTTCGGATGAGGGATTTGTTACCTTTATCAAATCCACAATTGATGAATTTATGGTGTTTAACGACAGTGATACTGTTACGAGGTCATTGCTTTGGGAATCTCTTAAAGCATATATGCGTGGGCAAATAATTTCTTTTTCTGCCCATTCTATTAAAAACCACAAAGCCAAACTTCAAACGTTGACTACACTAATTTGTGACATAGATAGACAGGTTGTAGCTAGTCCCACTCCTGATTTACATAAAAGTCGGCTTGACTTGCAGACCGAATTTGATTTACTTTCTACGGCAGATGCTGAACGCCTTTTACTTCGTGCGCGTGCGACTTATTATGAACATGGTGATAAGCCCAGAAGGCTTTTGGCTCATCAGTTAAAATGTCAGGCCTCTTCTCGATTAATCTCTCAAATTAAAGATGCAGCAGTCAACTTGGTCTCTGATTCAAAGGAAGTAAATGAGATATTTAAGAAGTATTATTCCTCCCTATATGAATCTGAATCTGCTGCTGATGACTCGGTGTTCATAGACAAGTTAGCCCCACTACTTCTTTCAATGTATAACGAATCTTTTGATCGTGGTCTATTGCCCCCTACATTGTCTCAAGCACTAATTACGGTTCTCTTAAAGAAGGGTAAAGATCCTACGTCTTGCACCTCATATAGGCCTATTTCACTGCTCAATGTGGATGTTAAAGTCCTGGCTAAAATTTTAGCAATTCGCCTTGAAAAGGTTCTTCCTACCATTATTTTAGATGAACATAATGGCTTTATTAAAGGCCGCCAGCTGTTCTTTAATGTTTGCACGCTTTTGAATGTCATTCTTTCCCAACACTCGACCACTGATCCAGAAGTAGTTATCTCACTTGATGCTGAAAAAGCTTTCGATCGTGTAGAGTGGAGCTTTCTCTTTGCAGTCTTACAAAGATTTGGTTTCAAGGACAGATTAATTTCATCGATTCGACTTTTGTATAAGGCACCCCAAGCCAGCGTCTATACAAATGGTGTTTCCTCTGATTACTTCTCACTGTCATGCGGCACGAGACAGGGTTGGCCCCTGTCCCCCCTACTCTTTGTTATTGTAATTGAACCCCTATCTATAGCTTTAAAGCAAGGCCCTTCCTCATTTTCATGGTATTTCCCGGTCTGGCCTTTACTTAAAATTGTCTTTGTATGCAGATGACCTGCTTTTGTATGTTTCGGATCCCTTATCTAGCATACCATCAATTGTGTCTTTATTAAACAAGTTCGGCACTCTGTCAGGTTACAAAATAAATCTTCTTAAAAGTGAATGTTTCCCCATAAATTCTTTAAGTCGTATTTTTGTTTCAGAGTATTCCCATATTTTTACCTAAAGCTTTTTTCAAAAAGTTGGACCAGCTAGTTATGTCGTTTGTGTGGGGAGGGAAACATCCCAGGGTGAGGAAATCATTACTACAGAGACTGACGTTTGATGGTGGTCTTGCCTTGCCTAATTTTTTATTTTATTAATGGTCGTCTCATATTCACAAATTGACTCATTGGCTTGAATCTCAAGGACTGCTGTGGTGTAAACTACCAGCGGGTTTCTGGTTCGACCCAGGCTCCATCTGGAATAAGACACTTGACCTTTTGTACCTGCTGGTGGTGGTCAGAGAGAGCTGGGCTTCTGTTGGTGTGACCTCGAGCAGCTGTGGCTATGATGTATCTAATAACATCATCAGTGAGCGAATGAATGAAGTAGAGGTCATTTTCCAGTGATGTTTTTGGTCCGTGGGAGAAAACTGGAGTTACAGATTACAACCCACACATGCACAGGGAGAGCACACTAACTGCACGCAAAAAGACTACAGCTGGGATTTGAACCTGCAACCTTCTTGCTATGTGGCACCAGTGCTACCAGCAGCACTTAAAGCCTTAAAGTAAAGTTCTTCTGTCAGGACCTGTACATGTTGGGACAACATTACATTTGTTTACATGCAGTCCCACAGGGCTCTATACCAGTGACAAGTTATTTTTATTTCATTTTATTGCTAATAATAAACAAAATTTTCGTTATTCTATCAATTTCCCTGAAAAAGAAGCTGATGAAGGCTCTCTGTAGTTCTGAAACAGCTCCAGGACCTTTTCTCATCCAGTCGTGCATTATCAGAGAACTCATTATGATTTAAAGCTTGGAGCTCCTCACTAACCTGGAATTCTCTTCCTCCGCGTCTCCCATCCATCCATCCACTTCCCAAACTCGGTGAAGGCCGAGGCGATGAACTGTGGTGACTCTCTCTGTTCAGACATTGGACATATAAAAACAGAAGTGTACTGGCTAATGGTGTTATTGTTGTACTAAATACAACCAGTGGGACTTCAGGGTTCCATCTCATCGTAGTTTACACCAAAACTCCACCTGTGCTAAACACAGTGTTTGTTTTGGCTCATTTTAGACCTTCTCAGCTCACTTTGCAGACATCAAATCAACCAGCAGGATTCTACAGGATCCCTCTGGCCTTCCCTGAGTGTCTCCCGCTGGACGGCAAGTCCACAGTCCCCCCGTCCCTGGAGGACATTTGCCCCCATGCTGTTTCTGAACTCCCTCATCCTGCTCCTAACATGTTCATTGATGTGGACTTTTCACATCCAACCTTTGCTTTAGTTACAAATGTGATTTACTGATGAACATTGATGCACTGTTATAAATGACCTGAAGCAGTTGCACAGATTATTAATCTGCATTAATCTAGAATTGCATCACAACGGGTCAAACACACATCATGATCAAACCAGATCTGAAGATCGTTTCTTTTCTCTCTGATACAAAAATTCAGATTTTTCTGTTTGACGTGTTTTAAAGTTTAATCTCAATCTGGAACGGGCCCAGATTATCTTCCACTGTTTCTGTTTAAAGGCTGAACCTGATCTAAAGCTGTTTTTAGTAGAAGCGTTTAATATTCTGGTCATACCTTCAGCAGGTTGGACGCAGGTGCAAACCACTCATCTGTCGCAAAAACCACCTGAAAACAAATACATTTTAAACACAGAGGAACAAAAACAAAGTAAAATCATATTCATCAACAATGTTCTGAACTAATTAAAATGATTTTAAGGACTTTTTGTTTATAACTTGATTTTTTAAAAACTTTAATAGACTTTTTTGTTTCTTTTGCTTTTTTGTATATTTTAGAAAAGTTTCCGACTTAAACATGAAAAGAGGTCAGTCGCCTTTATGAAGAGTTAATTATTGATTTGAGGAGTTCAAACGTTAACAAAGAGGGAAAGAAATGAAATGACTCCTTTTGTCACATGATTAAAGTATCTGTCTTCATCCATTAGAGATCCAGATGTGCCGTAACAATCAGAAGTCTGAGGTGTTCACTTAAGGAGTTCAGGTATTTGTGTGTCTCACCTTTCCTCCAACAGACTCACAGCAGAGATCGTTAAACTGCAGGAAGTCCGGATCTGCCTCTGTCGTCTCCGTCCTCCTCCTCTCAGCCATGATCGGGTTCTCCAGAGGTTCTTCAGAATGCTGCTGCTTGTCCTGCTGAGGGCTGTTGAAGAAACATCCAGGTGGTTCTGACTGAAGGTCAAAGTTCAGCAGCTGTTTACCCTAGATAAACCTGCTGCACGCACACACACACACACACACACGCACGCACGCACGCACGCACGCACGCATGCACACACACACACACACACACACACACACACACACACAAAAGTCTGGGGGAGGGGTTAGATGTAAATAATCCTAAAGTCTATCTGTGGGTCTTTTTGAAAATCTTGATATATAAATGATCCTTTTTTAGTTACTCGTTTGGTTAAAAGGAACGACGCATTTTCATGAACATATGAATGTAAATATGCCAGTTTACATCTGTGGTCCCTGGCAGGTCAGAGAGATGGAACTTCCCATAATCCACGTGGGAGCAGACCGTCAGTGACTCGGGATATGAAGAGCACCTCCATGCATTTGTGCTACATCGATCCATAAGGAGATCCTCCTTTTTCCATTTCATTTGTTTTGACTTGATCCTTCCAATGCCAGAGCGTCACATTCCTGCATTAGAAGGACTCCATAGACAATAAAAGTTACATATGTGAGATACTAATCCTTATTCTGGAATATGCTCACTGGCTAATCCATTAAAAATCTTTTTCTGGAGAAATCTGGGAGTGTTTGGCTTCCAGGTAGATGGTTGATTCCTCCTGTGTGTTTGTGGGTTAGAGTTTAATCCAGATTATCTTCCTGTTTCTTTCTGCTGTTTTCTCTTCTTACAGCCAATTACTTTTATTATTTGAAATTAAACCAAACTTCTATCTAACCTGAAAGGTCCCTGCCTGTGTTGGGAGTAACGCAGTACAAAAGTAATTAATTACTGTAATGCATTGTTTTTTTTTGCTGTAATATGGTAATGTAAGGCATTACAGGGAAAGAAAATGGTAATATTTACTCGGTACAATTGTCAGTAACGCGGTAATTATAATGCATTTTTAAACCCAGAATCAAGATGTAGGTTTCTTAAAAATTAAAATTGCGGGAAGCCCAAAAAAAGATCCAGTATCCACATATATGACGTCATTTATGAACTCAGCTTTGCGGGCATTCTATGAGCAGAGAGGACGCAGCGGTAACAGCTCAAATGCTCCATCTGCGTCCTACGCACGGCCGCTGTAACATTCACAAAATCACTCCACCAAAATAAAATAATTCACCTGCGATCGTTCATATCAGCCCATATTCTCAGTACTTTATGTACTTTTCTGACGTGTTTTGCCTCAGCTGAGTTCATAATCTGTGCCCCGGTGATTTCAACTCATTGCTGCAGGAGCGCAGTGCCTATTAAGCTTTTCTTGCGTTTGATAGATCCCTTTGGCTGATTAGTTAGAAAGAAGGAAATATAAGAAACAGTTTTTCTGGAAGACTGAGAAAAGATTGCAGGAAGGTTAGAGAGAGAAAGGGAAGAAGAAGAAAATATAATTTCTATAGCGCCTCTCAAGATAAAAATCACGAGGCACTTCACAAAAACAAAAAATGTAAAAATATAAAAAAGAATTTAGAAAATGGTTAAATATATTTAAAATGAGCAAGAAATAGACAATTGTGATTAAAAAATGTTAAGAGAGAGTGAAAAGAGGGAAATCAGTGGATCCTGAGGAAGGTGGAATAGGTGGGGAGCGCAGAATAAAGAGTGATGAAGAAGGTCATACAAAAGTCAGCTTGAACAAGTGAGTTTTTATGGCGCGGTATGGGGGCCAAAATTAAGACTACTGCCCAGCAGCAGGAGGCTACATAAATTCTGAAGCAAACTACTGATCTGATTAATGATAAGCTGGTACTGGTAACTGAGACGCTGGCGCTGCTTACTGAGGAATAGTACCTTTACCGGCGTTATTACTAGATACACTAGGGACTAGCAGCCCTCGGTTGGTCATTGACTGGTTCAAACACTCCCTCTGCTGTCTATTAGCATGGCTAGGCTAGCGTTAGCCTGGATGGGCTGGTATTAGCATTGGAGAGGCTAGCCATTAGCATGCCTAGGCTGGTCACTAGCTGGATTTCCTACCTCCTTGACGGACCATTAGCATGGATAGGCTGGCGTTAGCATCGGAGAGGCTAGCCATTAGCATGACATGAGAATCCAGGGTGAGAGCTGGGTCAAAGGTCACGCCAAGATTCCTGACGGAAGGTTTGCTGTGAGAAGCAAGCTGACCAAGAGTCTCTGACTTTGGGAACCAGCTTGTCTGGGGCACAGATGAGGATCTCAGTCTTATCTTCATTCAGCTGTAGAAAGCTCCCAGCCATCCAGGCTTTGATAGAGTCTAAGCAGGTGTGCAACAGCTGCAGCTTAGACATCTCATGGGGCTTAAAGGAGATGTACAGTTGGATGTCATCTGCATAAAGATGGTAGGAGATTCCTTTGAACGAGCTCAGGATGTGCTGAAGAGGAAGCAGATAGAGGAGGAAGAGCAGAGGCCCCAGCACAGAACCTTGTGGGACACCATGGGTAAGGGAGGTGGTGGAGGACCTAAACTTGGAGACGGCCACAGAGAAGGAGCGCTCAGAAAGATAAGAGGAGAACCACTCCAGAGCAGATCCTGATAGGCCTACCCAGTCTCTCAGCCTCTCCAGTAGCAGGTGATGGTCAACAGTGTCAAAGGCTGCAGTCAGGTCCAGCAGGACCAGAACAGAACAGTCCCCTGCATCACTGTGAGTCAGAAGGTCATTAGAGACCCTGGTTTATAGAGAGAATTAAATCATTGAGTAGGAAGGACTTATTGCTAACAAAGCAGGTATTTAATAGAGCCATGCTGAGTGAGGTGGAGGA
Organism: Nothobranchius furzeri; assembly: GCF_043380555.1. NCBI lineage: Eukaryota > Metazoa > Chordata > Actinopteri > Cyprinodontiformes > Nothobranchiidae > Nothobranchius > Nothobranchius furzeri. The sequence goes on from NC_091742.1 coordinate 16,134,263, forward strand.
ATCAGAAACTACAGAAAAAGCTGGAGTTAGTGTATGTAAATTAGCAGGGTTAGATCCACGGTGTTTATAAAAACCACTTATGGAGGGAACAGGAGGAGAAACCACTGAGGAATGAGGATAAACCGACTTTAAAAAACTTGGACAGAGAAACCGCGCCACAACGCAGCCTGGCGGGAATGCAGAAGTGGCGCTCAAGTCGCCAAACAAAGGACAAGAAGCCAGAAGATCATGCCAATGTTTACTAGATAAACCACGTTTTATGAGAAGTCCTATCCTCACCTGGATTCCTGCTCGTTTAGTAGATATTCTGCTGTGGTGGGGCTGGGTTGGTGCCCTCGGACTCTGTGAGGCTCTGTGATGCTGCTGCTTTGGGCCCTGGCAGGATGGGCTGGGGTCTCCATGCCCTGGGTGGCAATTTGACAATGGAGGTGCCTATCGGGGCCAGTGGGGGAGCTGGCTCCCTGGAGGGCTAAGCCCAACCAGCCATTCCTCCCCATCCCCGCTTATTTTTCTCCTCCTACTCCCTCACATCATCACACAAACATGCACATAGGACCTTGGGGGGTGGACAAGTCAGGGAGTGCGGGTATGAACTCCATTTCCACATTCCTGTGGCAACCTGCCCCCCAATTTTATTTGCACCTTATACACTTCCACTGATGACATTCCACTCAAACACACACTTAGGGCCTTGGGAGTGAGCACATTCAACGGCACTTGGCAGGGGGATTTCTCAGCCTCCTCCCGAGTGCCGGTGCCCACTTCCAATTTTAAACTGCACTTAGACACCGAGGGCTGTGGGTGCAAATGGGGTTGTGTGGTGGCATCAGCTGGCATAGGCCAGACAATGCCCGAACTGCCTGCTCACCACAGCCATGGAATACACCTCATGAACACACAACACTATATTGGAGCAGGCGGAGGGAGACTAGGGGTCTTGGCACACCTCTGTTGTCGCTTGGCTTCCTGGGGTTGGAGGCTAGGAGGGAGATCTGGCCCTCTGGTTGGGGTCTGGGGTGGTGGGTTGCTGTGCTCAGCGTTGGGCGGGGGAGCCTGCTCATCAGCACCCCAGCAGAAAGGGTCAAACTCTGGTAACCGGTGATGGTTGTACCCAATGTGCAGCAGTACCGGGACCAGAGTTAATAGGGTGTGTATGGGGAGCATGAGTGGGTGTCCGGCGTGCATTTTTGTAAGTCTTTGGTTGTATGTGTATGTGTGAGCATGAGGTAGGGAGTGTGTGACTGTGTTTGTGTATGACTGTATATGTCAGGTGGGGCCTTTGACTCCTTTCTTCTCCTGGGACTTCTTTTTATGATATAGATCTTCGTCTCCCCTCTCCCTGCCACACCTGGTGTGGGGTGTGGTGCCTTGCTCTGCCTGAGTGTTTGTAGCTCCCAGGTCAGGGGGTTTAAGATCTTTGGCGCCTGCCTGGTCAATCCTGGTGGCTGCCTGGTGGGGTCTGGTTCCCTGGGCTCTGCTGGGTCCCCGGCGGGGGTGGTCGCCTCTGGGTCCCGGGTCGCTGGGTCCCAGGCTCGGCCGGCTAGGGGGTGGGAGGCTGCGGGCGGGCCTGTGGGCTTGCCGCTGAGATCTCCAGGGGCTCTGCCGGCTGCTAGTTGTGGGCCCCTGGGACGACCCTCTGTGCCTCTCGAGGGGGGCGGGGGCCTTTCTGGTTGCAGTCTCCTTGGGGTTCCTGTGTTCTGGGGCAGCGCCTGGATCTCTGGGACATGGAGCTCCACCCGTCTCCTGCGCATCTTTGGGGGGCAGATCTGTGGTCCCTCACACACTCTATTGGATGCTCCTATAGATAAACCTTACATAAACAAGCGCGTGTACACACACAGGTGCTCACATGGTGCTCTCAAAGTATGGACTTGGGCACATTCAACACATGTCTTAAGGCTGTTGCTGCCACTACATGCACTATGATTTATTATCGTGTGATTGTTCAGTTAAACAATGTTGATTTTTTATTTCACCATCAGGTTGACGCAGTGATAGCTTGCTCCTGTTGTATTGTTGTGTGTCCCATTTTTTTCTTCTATTCTTTCTCTTTCTGCAGGTCTAGAAGCAGACTTGTTAATTGTTATTTATTTTTTTGGAACCCCCCCCCCTTCCCCCCTTCTCCCCACCTTTTGTCTTTTCCTTTCTCTTTCACCTCTGACTCGTGTCTGGTCGGAATTACAAAGCATTCAAAAACAACAACAATAAAGTTTTAGGTATCAGGCGTGACATTAAAAGCAGACGCTTTGATGCTCCACCTGAGAGTAAATCTGTAAGAATAATTACCAGCATTCAGACATCAATTCTGTTTGCTTCACAGCCAGACAGGACATGGTACAAAATAAAATAAAATAAAACACTTTCACACAAACACAACAGGCTCCATCATCACAACCTGCTACTAAACACACGTCAACACAAACAGAACCGGGTCCTTC